>NC_045742.1:4228390-4315890 GCF_008692095.1 Etheostoma spectabile
AATGGCACCGTCATTACCCAAGTAATTTACAGGTAAGAAGATGCCTGTACTTAGATCAAAACTAGGCTTTGTCAATGATTTTAGTTTTTTTAATTAACATTCTACATTTGACTTAGAATATGCTACATCCTAATATAGTCATGTCTGCAGCTGCATTAAATGGCTTTTTTATTCTGTAAATCTTTTAATTTGAGAAGCATTTTGTGCTTAAGCTTTAACAGTACAAGTATGAATATAAAATACAATTATTATTACCAAAAAAGACAAAACCGAAAGCTAAGCTTAGCATAAAGACAGGGGGAAACGGCCTTGCTCTGTCCAAAGGTAAGAGGATCCACCAACCAGCACATCCAAAGCCCTCTACGTTCTGTGCACAACTCAAATTATGTTTTAATGTTGACAACCTGCAAATCACCCAGTTATTTCCTACTGGGTACTTTAAATTTCCCCTTAAAGACCCTCCTGAAGTTTGGAACAGGCAACATTTTGACACAGAAATGAAATGGAGACATATACGCAGAACAAAATTATAAACAAACACTTTAGTTCTTCTTAGTTCTTTAGCCCCCATTTTTCATGTGCTGAACTCAAATATCTTAGACTTTTTCTACAGACACAAAAGGCTTATTTCTGTCAAATATTGTTCATAAATCTGTGCTAGTGAGCACTTCTCCTTTGCCGAGATGATCCATCCACCTCCCAGGTGTGGCACATCAATGCTGATTAGACAGCATGACTATTATACAGGTGTGCCTTAGGCTGGCCACAATGAAAGGCCAATCTAAAATATGCAGTTTATGGTACTGGGGAGATTTAGACAGATTTGTGAACAATATTTGAGAAAAGTCTTTAGATCTTTGAGTTAATCTCATGAAAAATAGGGAACAAAAGTGTTGCGTTTATGATTTTGTTCAGAATACATTCCATACTACACCTGGCCCTGGTGGACCTATACATTTGGGTAGAATAGCACGACACACACACACACACACACAAAACACACACACACACACACACACACACACACACACACACACACACACACACACACACACACATAGAGCTCATTAAATGAAGCACAGGCAGATTATCACAGCAGCAACACCCTGCTGATTTATACATATTCAACATTCATCGTCCACATTTCAGAAGAGCGAAACAGTGATGTGGTCAGAATTCTTAATTGCTCATTTTCACGCCTCTTTTTAAAAAATCATTTTCATATTTAATATTACAATGTTTAATTAAATCTACTCACTGCTTCGGGGGTGTGATTGTACTTGAGTACAATCACACCCCCTGAAGCAGGGTTTTTGTGTGTTTTGTGGGACTGAAATGAAAAGTGTTGCGTGCGTGTTAGACATGAAAGTGCACACAGTATTGCTTCTGAATGGCAGTGACGCCTTGTTCTGTCTTTTCTTCCACTCTGGTTTTGTTCATTTGAGCGTCAGTACACAATCAACATCTGCATATCGTCTTAGTAAATTAAGAAACCCAAAATATGACAGAAGTGAAGCGTCCATCCCATCTGTGCTGTTTCTGTCCCAGGTAGAAGAGGCCGTTGGTGTGAAGAGAGTGACACAGTCCCAGAGAATTAAAAAAACTAAAACGCCTTAGCAGCTCACACAAGAGAGGGAAAAAGAGTGTCAAGTCCTTACAAATTGTTACTATTTTACACAGTCTTGATGATTGCGAGGTAGACACTACACCATTCATGTTAGAAGATCATTTACTGGGAGTGGACACTGTCATGGCCGTTGGCTGTGCCCCGAGAAGATTCCCTAGGACTTGTGTTTGCTGTGTTCCCGTCCCTCGGTCTGCTTGTGTGTTGGCCGTAGTCTCCCGTCCTCGGACCTTTCCCAAATCCCACTCTGTGCGTCCCTGATTCCTCTCCTCGCCTTCCTCGCATCTTAATCCCACCCACAGCAGATTTGAACGGCGGAGTCATAAAAGAGATAGGAGGAGCTGTGGTGGTGCAAAAATCGGGAATTGGGAAAAGGTTTGACCGGCTCTGCTGATCATGCACATGTCTGCAAATGGCTCATCACCTGTCCCCGTCTGCTCACCGGCTCGCAGGGTATGTGCCATCAGCTCTTCAACCATTCTTTGCCAGATTGTTGTTTCAAGCCCAGTGGTGGTTTATGCTTTTAGGCAAACTTAGTTTATCTCTCTAGTGATTCATTATCTTCGTCTTTTGACTAACCTGTCTCACCATGTGTCCCCTGATCATCACCCGCCTGTCTGTCCTTTTGCTCACGTCCCTGCCAGCTGTACAGGGAACTGTTTTTTCCATTCTTCCCTGCCATCAGCCCCTCAATCAGATCCTCCTCTAGACTAAAATGTTTTGTCCTACCACCACCCCTTCCGTGTCCTGCATTTGCGTCCTGCACATTTGATTTGCCAATGCAGAGAATTCATGATGATGTTGAGTTGCATTCTGATTTCTAAACTTAGCCATGAGATGGGCGTGTAAATAATCTGGCTGGTTTTGTGTTTTACTTAAATTTAGCAAAACCAATGGCACACTAGCTTTAGGTGTGCAAGAGATTTTTTTAATCTTTTTAATTTTTATATTCCAATCCGCATGCCAAATGACCTCTTTCACAGCCATTGGCAGGAGCACAGCCTGTTATTTATTGTAGTTTAATTTACTTTTTCTCCATCTACTTTCCATTCGTTTGGTAACTGATATCAGGTGATAAGACACACCCATTAACAAGAAGATTTTCAAATGGCATTTCATGTTAAAAAGGTTGCTGACCCCTGGTGTAGCCTATAGCATAGCTACCGTGGCTATGGCCTCTGAAACTATCCCATCAATCCAGCCTTTTGTTGCCAGATCTAAGATACTTTCTGCCATTAATTACATGTTTAATACTTCACAGAGTAACAGATAAACTTAACACCCTCCAACAATCTTGTCTTTGCTGACCTTCAGTGGTTTAACATCTCACCTGGCTGCAGGGATGTACAGGTGGACTTTGTGACGTAACTGTTGGGTGTGGTTACAGCTACGCTCCTGTTTTTAAATACACCTCTGACGTCCACTGATTTAAAAACATCCCAGGATACTGTCTTGAAACTAGTTTTTTTTGCATCAAATGAAAAGGAAATCAGGGGAGATGATCACAATGTTTGAATATCCCGACATTATGAAGTATAAAGTTGATGAAAATACAATTATTTCATTTGAAGAGTAATTCATGAATGAATGAATGAGTTATTCATTCATTCCCCAAGAAAGTCATGATGAAATATATTACTAAGTTAAGATTTATGTTAGTCTCTGCCTCCCTCTTTCTTTATTTTTTTTTTACTTCCCCCAAGTTCCCTGAAGGCATCAAAGATAACTTACACTGTGGCATCATTTATTTCACTTAGTCTCTTTTCCTCCTCTTCACCTCCAGCTTTTAAAGTTCTTCTTCTTTTCTCTTGCATACAAAGTGTTTTTCTTTCTTCTTCACACAGTACCTTGTATTTGTTTTCCTCTTTGTCAAATTGTACTTTACAATATCCCTTTCTTGTCACAAAAGTTAAAGTGCCCTTCACCCTCTCCTCGGCGTATCCTCTCAGCAGTGAAACTTGAAGATTATCAGGACAATCCTCTTGTACTCCTTCCGGAAGTTGTGGTTCAGGGCGCCGTAGACGACGGCGTTGAGGCAGCTGTTGAAGTACGCCATAAAGTAGCTGGCGGTGAACAGCCACTCCGGGATCGCCCAGCTCAGCCTGGAGTCCAGCGCCACCGCCAGGCCGATCAGGTTCAGCGGCGCCCAGCAGACGGCGAAGAGCACGAACACCACGAACATGGTCAGGAAGTTGCGTAGGTCGTGCGGATTGATCTTTGGCCGTGTGTCCGGCTTGACCCTCCTCCTCACCTGGATGACCAGGATCCAGATGCGAAGGTAACAGTAGCTGACAATGCCGATTGGCAGGATGAAGTGCACCACCACCACCGTGATGGTGTACAGCGAGCTGACGGACTGGGCGAAGGTGCAGGAGTACACCCTTGGGTCGTACTGCAGCGACTCTACGAACCAGTTGGGCACGATGGCGAGGATGGTGAGCACCCAGACGAGCACCACGTAGCACATGGTGTTGCTGTTGGAGAAGAGCTTATCGTATTTGAGGCTGTGGCAGATGTAGCAGTAGCGGTTGATGGCGATGCCCGTGATGTTGAAGATGGAGCCGATGACGCTGAGGCCCATGAGAAAGCCGCTGATCTGACAGTGGATGTAACCGGCGATCCAGCCGTCGTGGAAGATGGCGGTCAGGACCAGCGGATAGGGGTAGATGGCGACAACTAGGTCAGCAAAAGCCAGGCTCACCACAAAGGCGTTTCCTGCAGGCGGAGGGGAGACAAACGTCATCAGCAGGTAGGATACCACCAGAACAGACTGTGAAAGGTGAGTAAGCTCCAATTATTCTTGTTTGTCTTGGAAAATAAGCAGAATAGAGCTGCACAGATTCATTGATTAGTTCTCAACTATTAAATTAAAAGCAAACTATTTTGACTTTTCATTTTAAGTCCTTTTTTATGTTAATAAAAGTCTAAATTCTCTGATTCCAGCTCGTTAAATGTGAATATTTTCTAGTTTCGTCTCTCCTCTGTGACAGTAAACTGAATATCTTTGAGTTGTGGACAAAACGAGACATGTGAGGACGTCACCTCGGACTTTGGGAAACACCTATCAACATTTTTCACCATGTTCTGACATTTTATAGACCCGAAGAAATGGGCAGACAATTTGACAATGAAAATAATTTTTAATTTCAGCATTACCTTGAATTATTTGGGTGTGGAAATATGATCAGAATCATGTGTTTGAGTAAGTTAATGTAGGGTATTTTGATATTGCTTCTACCCTTGGCCATAGGCATCTTAAGTCAGCCTTACTATGGGATCGTACCAATGTATAAAAGCCATTAGCATCCATCCCCCTGCCCTGACAAACCTTCCAGGCAGCCGGTGTTTCCCTTAATATTCTCCTCAAATCAAACTTTTCAAGCCTTGAAACTTGCTTTTCTCTGTTTCATATGACTTCAAAGACATAACCTTGGGCTTTTGGTCCTTGTGATGGACATTTTTCACAATGTTTCTTTATTAAATCATTTGGTCATAAAATAATCAACAGATTAATTAATGAGGAAACCAATCAATAGTTGCGAACTTTATGTAAAGTACTGGTATACGCTGGTATGTTTCTTCAAAGTTACTACTGGATGTAAATATTTAACACTTTTTACATATAAGATGAAATTGTCAATAGATGAAAATAAAACTGAAGTTTTAGAGTACAACTTGTTTCTGGCATTTTGCAAGAGTTGGGTTGAGACGGAAGGTATTGGAAACCAAAAAATGTAAAAACAACTTGACAAGACAGAAGCGAGTTCTGACAGAAGGAACAGCAGAACGAGGCACAACACATATAAAAGCAAAACAAAAACGGCAAACATCAAACCCAGAACAACTCTGAACAGAAACAGGACATCACTGAAGGAAACTGAAACAGTCTCTGGCAAACAGACGAGTAAGCGACAGACAAAAAACCATGAAGCCAAACTCAGACTGATCACTTTCCCCTCCAACTTAACTTTAATATTATCTGGATCATTACTCTGCAGACCTCATCACCTCCGCTTAATGCTGCCACCATCATTACAAGCTAATGAATACAACTGTCCAAAGCTGCTCCTGCCTTAGCTCGTCCAAGAAGAGAGGAGAGGAAACACTGGTTTGTACAGTATGCAAACCACAGCGGCAGCATGGTTGGACTTCATTCCACTTATTTTTACTCTTTGCTCAGCCAAATACAGTCAACTTTGAGAATAAAAAGTTCTCTGATAAGCTGGAAAGGTCTCACATATGACTAATCAACCAAAGAAATCTTAGTCGACTAAGCCCAAGACTACCTATTGGTCGACTTATTGCAACCCATTCTCACTCCCAACTCAAAGTATGGATGCTTGTTCAGTGCCTCTTAGCGTTAGATCCGCAAACAGCACCCTTCAGCCTCTGAATGGAACGCACCGGGCAGAGCTATTAAGAGTGACAGGTGACTGGTAGCAGGTAGTGTGAAAGCCCAAAATGCCATGTAAGAATGTAGGATAGAGTGACTTTCACCCAGGGGTACATGTTCCGTTCTTGTCCTGTGTGTCACTGAATCGTACATTTTATAACCCCACCCACGATCTTTTCCTAAACCCAAATGTCCCATTCTTTTCCCACATGTCACTGAAACGTACTTATTAATAAGCCTATCCGTGTTCTATTTCTAAACCTAACTGTCATGTTGTTGTGCGAAATGTCAGTTAAATGTACACCCCGACCCAATCTAAAGTAACCCCAAGAATTACGACGAGATGCTGAAACATGACTTTTCTTTGTTTCTAAGAAAACACCACTAGGCTTCTTTAATCCTGAACGTGTAGATTGAATCATCATATTCAGATCCCCAATATGACTTCTCACCAAAGGAGTCACCTAAGCACCCTGATTGATACATAATACACAGCCTGTAATTCAAATTAGCCTGTTCATTAGGACATGTGATGAATTAATGAGCAGAGATTTCTATCGGCATGGTGTGATCTTTGCCACTTGAACGCACTGAGTAGTTGCAGAAGTTTCAAAGACCTCAGTTTTTCCACATTGAAATGCAAATTTATGCAGCAAGTCATTCCACAATCTAATCAGCTCATCTGTTCTGTAGAGGGAGCAGCACCGTGAACTTTCTTCTCCTCTGTTCTGGAGTTACGGCGTATCCTTCATAGACAGACGGAAGGATGGATGCATCTCGTAACCACAGAGTCCGCTTGTAGTGAGATGGTTGTCTTTGTTCCTTCACTCCTTTCGTGTTTCATTTGTGTCTCTCAGCGGTGCGAGTGTGTTCGACGCTGCAGCCGCCGCCGGTGTGTGTCATCCTGACAGCAGCTCTGACAGCGGCAGCTTGTACCTTGTTCAAGTACAACAGCGAACACTGCTGTCACCCACAGACGGATGGATATTGAGCTGCAGTTTGTAGGAAAAAATAGACACAGACACTTTGTCTGCCTAACTCAACCTTCAGCTGACTTTTCTGGATCATGCTGGAGTAAAGAGACACAAGTAGGTAAAACAGAATTTGGAAGTGGTTAAAGAGTCCTATTCAGGGCTGAAGAATATCAGATATGTGGAGTTCATGAGTTCAAATTAGGGTTGGGAATGGTATGTTTTTTTTCTTCCTGAAACCGTTGAATAAATTAATACTTTAAAAATGGTGCCAAAATGTACCAAATGGTACTAAAATGAGGCCCTGTAATCTACGCTGTCATCCGGTCCATTTCCGTAGATCAACCCTAGTTCCAATTTCCCCGGCAGAACGAATCCACCGTACCTGCGTGCAGCGCCGCCGCTCCCACCATGCGCTGTGCGTAAGGCACCAAGTGCTCAGGGGGCACCAAAAATATCCTAAGGAAAAATCATCATAGTCATATTAACTATAATGCCAATATTATTTCAGTATAGAAATATTAGGCACTTTTTTAGGCATGCATATCACAAAACGGGCAGTATAAGAGAGATATTTAATTGCTCATGAAAGTAACAATGGTACCCCACCCCTCCAAAACACACACACACACACTCAACTTCCCAAGCTCCATGTGGTTGCCCTTCCCTATCTCAGTGGTCTGTTGGATTGCACCTGACGAAGTTTGGTCCAAGTCAACTTTTTGGGAAATGGCCTCGAAAAGACAGCAGGAGTCAGCAGCTGAGAAAAGATAGAAGAAGAAACTGCGTGATGATGCCCATGCATCACTTGCAGGCAAGTCCATGCTTAATCATTCCTCACTACGGGAAATGTGTTGCTAATGTAATGGTTAGCCTATGCATAAACCTCAAACCTAAGCTATAACTTAGGTGCAAGCTAAATTAAGATTTTAACGTTAAATATTATTTATGTAATTTACAAGTAACTGATGCCAGCTAGCTGTTACTTTACTTTAGATATGGAGCAGTAGTTTGGTTTATTTTGACGGTGGTCAATACGTTCTCAGTAACAGTTAGCAGTCAGTGCACAAGGTAGGCTAACAATTCCTCTTGCTTCAACCATTTATTTATCATGCTCAGAGCACCAACATGGCTAGAAGCGGCGCTGCCAGCGTGGGTATCCACAAGCCATCTTAGTTTTAATGTTCAACATTATGGTTTACAAGATGTTTGAAGCCTTTTAGCTCTGTTTTTGGTCTCTACCAACTCGTGAAGGAAATATCGGTCTCTTTAGCTGATAAATGCTCCACTATGTCCACCAGTTAGTCTCTAACTGTGAAGTCAATTTTGTTTATATAGTCAAATGTCACAAATCACAAATTTGTCTCAAGGGGTTTTACAATCTGTACAGAATGTGTCTCCCTCTTCCCTCGATTCAAAGCTTTTCCCTCTGAAAACAGCTGCCTGCTGACTCCAAAAACAACACTTTGACAGTAAAGTTTTGTTCCAAACAGATGAGCTGAAACTCAATATAAAGCTCCGTAAAGCCGAGAGCAGCTGCAGATTGAGCTGACCATTCTCTGTAGTTTCATCCATTCAAGCGACTCCTTTCAAATTATCTTAAGCGAGATGCCTTGCATCAGCAATTCTGTCTGTGCTGCTGCTGGGGGCGAGTAGCCACTGAAGCTGCTCCGACTTTGATCATTGGATGGCTACAGTAATAAGAGAAATGATTGTTAGCGGTGGTGCAGAACATAGGCCATGTCAAATGTCTCTTAAGTTTTAAGATGGAGTCTTTTGTTACACATAGAAACCAACAAAAGTGCCCAAGACACATTCTCCTATTGGGGACAAGTTTACGGTACTCGCTGTACTGTAACTCTAATAACCCCAAAATCCTGAATTGAACACACTGAGTGTGGACTGAAATGGAATTTCATGGCAGAAAAAAGTATCAAAACGTCAATAAAAAACTAGAAATAGATGTCCACTTCTCCACAGTGCATCCACATGCTCAGTGTGTTCAAGATATTTATATATATTTGCCAAAATACTTATTTTTCAATCCTCAAAAAGCACAGTAGTCCCTGCATATTACATTATTTTATGTAATACAAACAATCTATTGTTGGTAACGAAACAAAAATACAACTTTTTTATCAATTTTGTCATGTCGGAAACAAAGAATTGTTGGTTTTTATCCCAGCAATGTACAGTACATTCGTTGACCCCTGCCCCCCAGGAAATGTGTCGGGCTTTAAAGCAAATGAAAGCACCTCTGAGCACCTCTGAAGGCTGTATCCAGCTGTGCAGGTGTGCTGCTGCAGGACGAGGTCAGGAAAGAGCTTAGATCAGGTCAGGCTCATCAGTTGGGGAGAAATACAGCATAAACCCCATTTTTAAAGTGGAACAATATTATGCTTTTTATTTTCTGTCATGTATATCATGTTACAATGTCTGATTTTCATATTAAACATGGCCAAGGCTTAACATAATGAGGTAAAAGTAATCCCTGTGCTGAGGAGTCGAGGAACAGCCTCGAGGAGAGTGGAGTCGAGGAGGTACACATTTTGGAATCAGGAAAGGCTGGTTGTGATCCCCCCCGTCCACACCAATACCTATGCGCTGGTTTACAGAGGCTCTGATGGCATTCATTGCATGCTTATTCATTACGTGATTTTTTGACTTCTTTCCCCAAATCATCAGTTCGGATAGTTCTGTGTCCATATGATTTTGATCAGTTTGGATGGCTCGCACACCCCCGCGTGTGCAGCCCAGGTGCTCAGCACTCAGCCAAGCAACGCAGCAGAGAGAGATGGATAAGTTTAACAAGTTGCAAAAATCTACAAAAACAAACCAGACTGATCTCATGAAGTGGCGTATGTATGACACTGCAATGCGTATGCCATTATTCTCAAGACGCATACTCGCTTTTTAGCGTGTATATCAACGCTGTTTGGCCTCCATTGACTTACATTACCTTGCGATTGCGTGTGAATTAGTATGAAAGGGCGAAGATCCGCATAGGGCCATAGGACTTTCACCCAGGAGACCGGGGATCTTGTCAAGTTTCTTAAACTAAACCGTCGCTTTCTTCTTTGACTAACCATCCCAGTTCTTCTTTTCCTAAACTCAACTCAGCTTCTTCTGATGATAACACGTTCTTCTTGCAATAACATGGCAAGTGGCAATAACACGCCAAATGTCGTGTATGTGTACGGCCATTGCACACAGCATACACGCGGGCAGCTCAAAAATCGTAACACGCCACTTGGCTTAAGAAAGTTGCTGTGTATATTTCTGCAAAGTCATGATGCCATGTTGCAAATACAGAAAGTAAAAATTTATGTAGACACTATACGCCAACTTTTGAGTATTATTTGCTATTATCAGCACTATCAGCCTTGCATAATATGTTTAATAATAATGTCCATCCCTACTTCAGAAGCTGTTGAAAACGCAGGTGTCAACACCACACAGCATTTTTTTAAAGGTGTGCAATCTGAAAACCCTGGGGGGAGTTTCCATAAATATTTATGTTGCCTGCTGGCCAGCTGTGACCTTCCTCGGGCAATGCAGTCACCCAATACTGAAGCTGTAAAGGTTTAATGATGCGAAGGGATCACATTTCACTCCTCTATTCCCTTAAAATCTAGAGTTAAGAAGAAAGATCTGTGCGATGACCTCTACCAGACCTTCATATTAAGACAAAGAAACATAAATAAAGAAAATGCCGCAACATCCTCAGCCCATTTTGCTGAAGATTAGCAGCCGAAACAGGCTTTACAGATACATAAAGGGTTGGGATACAATTTTAAAGGCAGAAGGATCTAAGGGGCCATGACCCTAGGGGGGCTCTATTTTAACAATCTAAGCGTATGGCGTGAAGTGCCGTGGGCGTTTGTAAATCCACTTTTGCTAATTTAACGGCGGAAAAAAGTGTCTGTGCGCCGGGCGTATGATCTGCTGATCTGCTGAGGAGAGAAGAAACTAGTCTGCTTGTGCGGGGAAGTGACAGTGCACAAGCAGATCATATCATAACACTATTTCACACTGTTTTATTTATATTTGTAATCTTCTGCATGTGTGTGTGCTGCCGCGCTTCCCTGTGTGTGTGTGTGTGTGTGTGTGTGTGTGTAACAAGCATAGTATGTGCGCGCTGTGCACGAGCCTAGGCGCATTCTGATAAAATAACAATGAAAGGCTGCGTTATTGACTCCAGACCAGGTTTCTGTCTCCATTTTATCCATCGTCTGTTGAGAATCCAAACTCGTCCTGCTGCTCTCCTCAGAAGGAATGAGCTACAAACCTTTCAGAACCACTTCAATATTTATTTATATACGTAAGTTCTGCTGATTTGATATTTCCCTTAGTGGTTAATGTGTTTAATTATTTAATTGGTTGTTTTGTCCCGACAAATCTGTAAAAATTGTCACCATAATTTTCCATGTGGGTCCAAGGTGATGTCTTACATTACTTTCTGTCCCCAACAGTCCAAACCCCAAAGATTTTTAGTTTGTAGTAGAGCTACAAATCAATTAGTTGATAATCGATGAGTTTAGTCATGAGTTTAAGTCATTTTTTATGCAAAAGAGTAAAATTTCTCTGATTCCAGCTTCTTAAAAGAAAATATTTTCTAGTTTCTTCTCTCAGTAAACTGAATATATTTGAGTTGTGGACAAAACGAGACATTTCAGGACGTCACCTCGGGCTTTGGGAAAAACTGATCCACATTTTCTTTTTCCCACAGATTAATTGGCAATGAAAATAATCATTAGTTGCAGACCCAATCATAACCAAGCATAATTATTCAATCTCCCATAAAGTGCCTGTTCTCTTTTATTTGTGTGTCGTGTCAATCACAATTTATTTTACCAAAGAGCATAAAGGAAATAATCGTTGTTTGTAGTGATAGGAAACAAAAAAAAGACCAAATCCTCAGATTTGAAAAGCTTCTCCTTTTTGCTTAATCAATGACTCAAACATATATAATTAATTATCAAAATGCAGCAGCTGGTCGAAAGTTCAATTGATAAACAAATTATTTCAGCATCTGTATCTTTATTTGGGCTTCCAGGACGAGTAAAGATGGTGTGCAAACGTAAAAATGCTACATCTGTTGTTTCATGTGTCAGATCGTATTTAGTCAACATTTTTTCTGCTGTTCAGATTCAATTTCCATCTTATTGTCTACTGGTTGTGAACATTATTTAGGTTACCACTTAAAACTTGTTTGTTTTTCTGCCTTCTAAGCAATTGAAAAACAGATCTGAACATCATCTGAGATTTGTTCTTCTATATCAAGGTATATAGCATTCTGTATATCTTTACTTCTCTTTACTTCAAAATGCTGAAAGCAATCACTTCTGGTTTCAGACTCCCCAAAGCTAATTACAGCTGCCGGCTGTTTGCTTGTTTATCATAATCTGCTCATTGCAGACGGTTTCAAACAGCAGAGAGCTCACTCATTTCCATGAGTTCCTCAGAGTAAACTGTGGTTCCTCTTGAGATGGTGACATGAAAATTAAGGTCAAAAAACAATTGTGAGCTTATTTTATGAGTAAATCCCCTCAGTACCCACTTCCTGCTGGCTTCCACCTGTCAGACCGGTCGGTTCAGGATTAAGCGCAACACCAAGAGAACATCCATCTGCTCAGCTTCGCTTCTCACAACGCAGAGAGTGACGCCACCCATCATCCCAACGCTTTAAACGGACTAAACTCCATCTGCTGACATTTATCACATATCTGACATATCACGGATAGCCAGAGGATGTATTATCCTGCTCTTTTAGAGCAGATTAACTCAATTGTGTTGTCAGGTTATTTGTGCTACTGCGTGGACAGTACAAGGCTTTTGGCTTCAAACTATATTTCAATCTAAGTCTCCACCAAAAGTTACACAGACGATTCTAACTGCGGGTAGCGCTATGTAGCAACATTGTGGCGGGTCCCTTTGTCGTTTCTATTGTGCACAAACACGAGGATGCACATGAATGCACACAAGCGTGCGGGTAGACTGCCAACACATTCTCATGAATGGGTTTGTATGATATTGTACAAAACCTTAAGCTCAACAATTTGTATGAGATCCTACAAACTTACGGCAACTAGCAGACAACGTGACAACGCCACATGACAAGTTTAGCTGAAAAAATTGACCGTCCCGTAACGCAAGTTTAGGTATCAAAGGTATTAGTAATTTTGTGGTTTGGATTAAAATACCGGCCCCCTTAAGTTGTACTTTCTGGACACAAGCTCCGCTCCCCCTACTTGAATTCTGTGATTTATGACCCACCCATCCACCTTCACCTCCTCCTACGTGGATCTTCGTGCTCTCATACAGCAGCAGTCAATGCGCTGCATGTAACAACTAGAAAATGCATTTCCTGCAGAAAATGCGTGGGAATGCTGAATAGCTAAATTGCTAAACTGGATTAATATCTTAAATTCGTAAGAAGACGTTGAAGTAGTGAGGATAGTTGGAAAAGTATGAATGGTTTTAATTAACTTGAATTTCATATCATAGCACCACTAATGTACAAAAGATGTGGAATGATTAAAGTTTGTTTTGTAAAGCTAAACTGGATTGCCGGTGAAAATGTGTAAGAAGAAGGTGAAGTTGTATAAAAGGTGGAAAAGTGATCATTGTTATAAATGTCTTTAAAAGGTTGCATAATAGTCATATTGTATGAAAGGTGGAGGTGTTCCAACAGTGGCACAGCAAAGGGAAGCGAGCGACATCCAGACAGACTGCAGTTCAGTGCGGCTGCTGCTTATTGTAAATCTCTCTCCATTTTTTCTCTATTTTAAAATGACAGCAAAGTACAACTCTACTTTTAATGAAATCAAACAAAGAAAAATGTTCTCACGTCACCTTAAAGTCAAAAATCAATACTAGAGTAACCTACTTCCTTGTCTAGCTGCTGCCATGAATATGCAGAGGACAAATCAGAATGTAAACCATCATTACAAAAGCTTTATTTCTGTGTGTGTGTGTGTGTGTGTCTCTTTGTCTGTCTGTCTGTCTGTCTGTCTGTGTGTCTGTGTCACTGTTTGTGACTGTGTGTAACTCTCTGTCTGCATTCTGGGAGTCTTTTCATCCACATACATTTTCTGGCTTTTCTTGGTCTAGAAGGCACCAACTTCTAAAAAAGATTTCACATTTATACTACATAAATTGCCCAATTTAATACATATTCATCTTTCCAGCGGTGAAATATCCCTCTAAGTTATGGACAATTCAAAAACGTACAGAATAATAATGATAGTGAAAGAGCAGGATGCCAATAATAATAAATGCCTAATCCTAACCCTTTGGTGTTATGTTATTTTTTTATAAGAAGATATTAAAGATGTGTTTGTTTCAGGAGGTTTATGCCTCGATTGGCTCTCAGGCTTCAACACTCCGTTGCCCAAATTTGATTTATCTGGGTCTAACTCACAGGATGGCAAAAACTGAAAACTTAATCATAAATTGTTTTGGAGGCCTGTGAGGGATGTTACAGATGCTACAGAGAGTCAGTCTTTTTATTCTCTGTTAAGGGGAGGGTCATCCAACTTTTTTTAGTCTAGGGGGGAAGGTCATCCATCTTTTGTATTCATGAATACAGCCGAATTTCAAAGTGGCTTGTTTGGTACATATTTTCCATGTAGCTCTCTGGGTCTCACCCCATCGCTAGCATGATAGCATAACCTGTTTATTCAGCCAGAGACTGCGATTTCCCAAACTGAATATATAATATATACATATAAACACAAAACCGCTTTGCTAGTTCCATCGTGTTGTAACTAAGATATCTGCTGAAATATATGATATATGAAAGCGTAGCGGACCAGATGCAAGCTTTTATTTTGTAAGGGAGAAGGTCGCGGACAGCGGGGAGGGCATGAGACGGGAGGTCTCCAGGCTGCAGCCTTACACGACTTAAATATCCTTTTTGGTCCCGGTGATTATTTGTGAAATTGTGCCAACGCCAGCCTTTTCAAGTCCTTTGAGAAGGACGGAGCGGTAGCATGCACGCTCCCAAATAGACGCTCGTCTGAGAAATGGAGGTTTGGATCATGTTCAGTGACGAGTCCATAGCAACATGTTCACGTGTTGAATGTGTTATTACCCAGTGTGCTTTGTTGAATGGTCTCAATGTTTTATTGTTTTATTTCATGTGAATGTTTAGTATTAGAAGTAATGCAGGAAGTGTGCATTTAGTTTCCATGCTTATTGTGTTTCCATAACAATGTTAGTGGTAAATCTACTGACATGGCCGCCATGACAGTGGAGTGTGATGTGTAAGATGAGAAAGCAGAGGTAAGTAATGTTTGTCACGGTTGTAAAAAAACACAATTGCTATCTGTACATCTTTGCCAAGCGTAAACCAGAACAGAAGGCATCAACAAATTGTTGGTGAGGGCCTTTTTCCTCAATCATTTTGGAGGGTCATAGAAAAATGTATTATTGACAAAGGGAGGGTCTAGTCTATTTTGACTGAAGACCCCAAAACTCCTCCGGTTGCCCCCTTAAAAAAAACTAAAAAAACCAGTCCCAAGCCCTTGATGTTGCAGCTATTGGCCTTTTTACTGCAGGCCCCTCGACAATGGACGCTGAACTTTTAAAAATTAAGAGAGAATTAAAATGCATGTTCATGAATGCATCTGGGTGACAGCTCCATCACCAGCCCGGTCTGCTGTGGATTACTCTGTCCAGGTGGGCTGGACCTCAGGCTCTGAAAAGCTTGATTAGCACTGATCTACCGGGCACGAGATCAATAAAAAAGCAGATTGGTTCAAGGAGGACACAATTTTCAAGTTTGGGCAATCAGGAGATGTCAAACATAGCAATTCAGCCCACATTGGAGCAGTTCCACCCGGTGCGGGGCAGAGCGGTCAAACAAGTAAAACCATTCCTCTTGTGATAATTGCCTTGTCAATGTAAAAGATTATAGCTATTTCCATTTGAATTGCTCTCTCAGAACGTATTAGCAAAGCAGTTTTTTTTTGCATGAAGGTTTATGAATGAACTTAGTGTGTCAGTTTTGTGTGGTGACATAATGAAGTGTGAAAGGACTTACTACTACGCTCTCTCTGTTGGTCTGAATCAGACCTCCATCTCACGCCTTCAACTTGTGCAAAATGCGGCTTCTTGCTTTTTAACACATACATCTAGACGTGCACACATCACTCCCGTTCTCTACACCCTGCATTGGCTCACGGTGCGTTTTAGAATAGATTTTAAGATTTTATTGTTGGTTTTTAAGGTTTTAAATGTTCTCGCCACAGAGTATTTGTCTGAAATTTTAACTTTGTGGGAACACAACAGGTCATTGCGGTCTTCTAATCAGTGGGTTTTAGAAGTCCTGCGGTCTAGGTATAAACGGTGGGGGGATCAAGCTTTTGCGGTTGCTGCCCCGAAACAAGTTCCCCCCCCCCCTTTGATATTCGCACTGTTACAGATGTTGCTCTTTTTAGCTCCAAACTCAAAACATATCTGTTTAATCTGGCTTTTAATACTTAGCAGGGGTGTGACAATTTAATTTTTGTAATCTTTTATAATTTTACTGGGCTTTTTTATGTTCACTCTTTCTATTGTATGATGTGATTTTACTCATTCTGTTAAGCACTTTGAATACTTGCTGGTTGCTGTGAAGTGCTATGTAAATTAATTTTGATTAGAAATTTTGAGTAATTAGTGATTAATGGGGGAGGATCGGGAGCAGTGGTGGGAGAAGTATTCAGATCCTTTACCAAAGTAAAGGTACTAATTTTGTATAATAATTTAAACTGTTTCTGGATCCTCAGTGGGGAAATTATTTAGTAATCACTACACACAGGCCTGGAATACACACATGCTCAGGACCTATTCATGCACAAATGGAGAGATGTCAGAGTAAGTGGCCTGAGCAGTTGGGGGGGGGGGGGGGTGTGTCAAGAGCACCCAGCAGTGCCCAGGAGGTGAAGTGGCATCTCTCCAGCTACCAGTCTCCCCCTCTGTACTTTGGTCCATACAGAGACTTGAACCAGCGACCCTCCGGTTCCCAACCCGACTCCCTGCGGACTGAGTTACAGCCACCCCTACTAGTACCACGCTGTAAAAATACTCTATTACGTAAAAGCCCCTATTACTTTATAATAAAAAACAACAGATTTTATAAAGTACGTGTTTTGTGTGCAACAATCTTAATTTGTTAACTAAAGCTGTCAGATTAACGTAGTGTAGTAAAAAGAACAATATTTCTCTCTGAAATGTAGAGGAGAGAGTAGAAAGTGGCATGAAAAAAAGACTCAACTAAAGTACATCAAATTTTTGCTTAAATACCATACTTGAGTTAATGTACGTAGTTAGTTACATTCCACCAGTGATCGGGAGACATGAGAATAGTTCACTGGTGGGAGAAGAGAAGAGAGAGACCTGACAGAAGACAGGTAGAAGACAGGTAGAAGACAGGGGAAGAGAAGAGTAATTAAGGGGCGAGGATAGTGATTGAAAAGAGAGGACACTGGGGAGAGTAGAGGAAAGGTGAGAAGAAATGAATCAAACCGAAAGCACAGGCCAGATTGCTGGCAGTAGGTGAATGGGGTGGATGGAGTTGAAAGTTGTGAATATCGGGGGAGGTAACAGAGGACAGGAAGAGAGATTAGATGAATGAGATGGGTGAGCAATTCATCCAGTTTTCCTCCTCCTATTGTTACATTTTCACTCAGCGATTCCAGGAATCTCTCTCCGGATTTATGTAAAAGCAGAAAAATCGAATCTTTTTTTTTGTTGACTGATGGGAATAGGACAGCACTGATGAGTTGACGGAATATGGCTGTTTACGTATTGATTCACGCCGATGCTAATTTGTCATTGTGACAGGTGTGGAGCACCTATGTGACCTGGGACACGTTCGAATTTCAAAACGGTGCACACGGTGAGTATGTTTTTTCCCGTATGGTGGGTGTGTCTCTCGTGTACACGCTGTGTCCCTGGTGATACCCAATCAGCAGAGACGTGCCTCACAACAGGGTGTTCAACGCCTCCCAGTTTCAGTTTAAAAAAACGTGTTGCTACAAGTTTTTTTCTGGGCTGAACATGGCCCAGATGATGGGAGGCTGCAGATTTAGACGCTCATGTGACAGAAATCAACCTTTGACAGTCACAGCATATTCCTCATAAATCCACCAAAGTTTAAAATGACAACACAAAGACAGAGGAAGGTGAGGGACATCTGGCGTAACCTCTGGCAGCACCGGAACAATCCCGTAAATGGAACTTCTTTCTTCTTGTCTATATAGATGGAGGTCCCTCACCTTCCTCTTTCTTCTGTGTTGCCATTTTAAACTTTGGTGGATTTATAAGGGACTATGTTTAACTGCAGAGAGGACACTGTAAAGGGGTTGCAATTGTGTATAATAACAATAAAGGCCTTCTATTCTATTACATTCTTTGGAATCATATCACTCTACAATGAAGACATCCATGTCCAGTTGAAACCGTTAAACCAGTTTGAACATTGTTCCCCGTTAGATCCTTCTTTTGTTACTGTGTGGACATCCAAAAAAAAAACGACCAGAAGGAGAAATGGGAACAAGAGACAGCAGACTGCAGGTGTTTTGTTTGTTCCGCCCCCCCACCTTCTTTCAACCTTCACTTTCACACCTTTCCTTTCACACCGAGAGATGTTGTTTCCTGTCAAATTTAGGTCTGAATGGAGCATTTTAATTGAAATATAGAAAATGCTCCTGGAAACAAACCTGAAAGAAAGACAACTTCCATGGCACTCATTTAGGCTTTTTATAGAAGAGACGGTAGCCCTCCTTCCCACTCACCTGCCTGGTCTATTATTATCAGATCTTAACAGGGATTTTGGCTTCACTGCTCCAGGATGAAAGGACCGTATTGGCAAAACATCAGTTTTCATGTACTGTATAGTTAGAGGAATAAAAAGAAGAGTGCCTGTCCTCACTTAATGCTGCTTCTAATGTGACATTTACTTCTTCAGATGGCTGTGCAGTAGCATTTTGCAAAGTGAAAGACAACAATTAGATGATCTCTTTGACTGATCCTAAGTGCCGACAGTGTTTATGCACAGCGGTGCTCTCAAAGGCTTGTAGTCCGAATCAGTCTGGAGCTAGAATCAGATTTATACATTGATTACAGTGAGTCAACATCTTTGGCTTTGCTGCGTTTTAGTTTCCAAAAGTCCTTGACCAAGTGCCAAAATAGCAAATGTGAACCGACTGAATTTTTAGACACTGACAAATATTCTGCTTGCGCAGCATTCTTTATTTATAACACCATACCAACACGTCACACAGCGTTTGGATTCTGATCATCTGCTGCAGCCAAATATTCTGTCAAAGTGTCCTTGAGTAACACATCAAGTTGTGTAAGGCGCTCAGCATGACAGCCACAGAAACATGCCAGGGTGGAGAAAGTTACCGAGACCTGAGCTCTCAACTAGGGCTGGGTACCCAACATCGATACTTTTAGACACCCAACAGACACCACATAGTAGTGAGTATCCAAAAATGCCTTGCCATTCAATACCTAAAGAGTAATTTTCATCAGCATCAGGCAGCCAAAAAGCTTGCATCATGACGGTGCCAAGATCTAATAATGGCGGTAAACGTGGTAGAGGCATGCAGGAAAAACTCTACGTTACACACGGAGAGGCGGGCGCACATGTGTGTGTTTGTTGTATTTTGAGAGGCTGTAATGCAGTGTAAAGGAGCTGAAAAAACGTAATGTACTGTTCAAATGGAATAGGTCTATCCTTCAGGAACCCGTATCAAATTCGGTACAATATCAAAAGCAAGCATGCTTATTCCCTGATGCTCTTGAGATGTATTCCTTAGGTATTGAAATTTGGTATTGAAACACAAGGCATTTTTCAATACTGATAAAGAGGCAATTTAGTCCGTCGGTGCATAAAAAGTAACAAAGTTCTAGTTTTGGTAGCAAATTACAAATTACAAACTCCCTTAGTTTTAAATGACAAGCATTAGTTGCATGGCTATTATCACAGTGAACATGTAGAAGAGGAAAACTACATCATCAAGCAACATTAGGGTCCGTTCTACGCTACATCCTTCTATACTGTTGAGTTTTGGTTAAACATCCATCTCCATGACATGGAGGGACAACAGAGATGGCAAAAGTACTCACTTCTCGTACTTAAGTAGAAATACAGATACTTGTGTTAAAAATACTCAAGTAAAAGTAACAAAGTACAGGCTTGGAAATGCACTTAAAAGTATAAAAGTAAAAGTAGCGATGTGAATGACAACCATTTTTAATGCACCTGGACCACACGTAACAAGAGTGCAGGCTGAGAAACTTCAGTGGACATGAAAAAAAGGCTCTTTATATGCCGTTGGCTACATTATAAATGTGTCTGCCAGCCTAAAACATGACATATTTTATATGATTATTGTGACCGAGACTGAGACTCCAGGTTAATAAGATTCAGACTGAGCAGCAAGATATGATTTCAGTTGTGATTCTGTGAGAATTCACAGAATTACATGTGTATTGTATGTGTGTGTGCTCCAATATGGCTTTTGGAAAGAAATTAAAGCCTTAAACATGTATTACTTAACAGACATTAACGAAGAAGTTCCCCATACTATTAGAGTTACAGCACATTGGCCAGGAGGCATGCTTGATGCCTGCTATCTCAAACAACTCTCTGAGATAAGGCCGAGGATGAGGATGAGGAGGATGGGAATGCCTGGCTGCTTGTCTGCCCAATCTCTGGGATCTGTGTTTTCTGCATTTTCAATCATGTCGCCTCCACACTACTATGTGCTAACATTAGCGCCATCAAGCCGCAATAATTTGCAGAATGCCGCCGAATCTGTAATGTTGTCTTAGTGGTGCGTCAAGTGCAACGTACAGTATATTCCCAGTATATTATTAAATGAACTGATAACATACGTAATACGACTTACAGTTCTCATGGACGCACACACACAATCTCAAATGATATATCCTCCGACGGGACAGCTAGTCTCTTTTTCTTTTCTCTTACTTTTTCTCCGTGTGGAGCGCGCGCCCGCTCACTGTATGAGTCGCGTGTCCGCGCTATTCTCCGACATGACTACAAAAACAAAACAAAACTAAAGTAACGAGCTAATTTTGTAAAATGTAAGGAGTAGAAAGTACCGATATTTAAGTTAAAATGTAAGGAGTAAAAGCAAAAAGTCGCCACAAAAAAAGAGTAAAGTAAAAATCTCAGAAAAAAATCTACTTGAGTACAGTACCGAAGTATTTGTACTTCGTTACTTCCCATCTCTGACGGACACCTTAAACACCTGTAGCCTACCTGCTTTCCTGAGTTTCCTGTTCCTGAACACGGACACGATGACCAGCAGGTTCCCGATAACATCCACCACGATGGTCGTGATCAGGACGCCGGCGAGCAGGGTCTCCACCCAGGGGAAGGACTGGTGCTGCTGGCCCGGAGCCCCCTCCCCCCCGGGCGGCGTGGAGTTGCGGGGCCCCAGGGTCCCCTCCACCATGGTGGGCTCGCGGTCCTCCAGGGACATCATTTGCGGAAGGTGCCTCGGGTCGACGAGTCGCAACGGATCGTGGAAGATCGGTCCATTCATCATAACGCACGGCTCGTCCAGGGATGCTGGAAGTTAGACAAGACGTCAAAGGATGCTACATGCTGCCAGTTGAATGGAGACTTTATATGCGATATTCATTAAATCATTTTACTCTACAACAGACAGCAAATCCGAAGTGCCTCAGTCAACAATACTAAACAAATGCAAGAGTGCGAGGAGTGGAAGAGGAGGAGTGAGACAGCGCGTGCACGCGGACGAGAGATGTGACACATGACCAGTTGGATAGAATGAGAGACGCATAGCCTATATAACAGAGTTCACACACTTCACTGATGAGCTAGAAAGTTTATGAGTGATTAGACTAAAGAAAGTTTTTGTCTCACGTCCAATATTTACACGTCCCTCCAGCATCCGCGTGTGTACTCTCTCTCTCTTTCTCTCTCTCTCTCTCTCTCTCTCTCTCTCTCTCTCTCTCTCTCTCTCTCTCTCCACGTACAGCGCAGTTACCTTATACTCTTTACAGTCTGTCTGTCAGGATGGATGGTTGTCTTTGGTTGCTTTGATTCAGAGGGAAACTTGAAACTTCTTCTAAAACTTCTCAATGCGTTCACGAAAAGAAGTCCTCACAAGGAATCGAGTAATCGACTAACGAACAGATACAAAACAAAGCAACCCCTCTTTACCCACCACAAATACTTGTATACTTCACATATATCCAATATCCCAGAAAGGGGGAAACATTATATACGGTTACACTTTCTTTCTTTTTTTTATCAATTGATGTGTTTTATATTATCCGTTTTTGGGGGGTCCTGCAGCCCCACCATCACTCCAACTGTCAGACTAGGCGCACCAGTCAATTGCTGACATTAATACTCATAAGAGGTAAAAACAACAGGTTATACATCAAAAGGGCAACACATGGTGCGCATCACTGCGCGCAAAGGCACTGGAGCGTGCGTCTTTAAACAGGGTATCTTGGGACATTTCTGTATAAGAGACGTTTTTAGCTTTGATAAGTCCCGCTGTCTAGCAGTGTGGGTTCACTTGTCACCGGTATAAACAAGAAGAAGACACCGACAGATGATTAATGTGGTCATTTACGCTCGAGGAATCGCGATGAACATTCGGGGACAGAAAAACGCCATCAAAATCTTTTAAATGCAAGCAGGTGCCACGCGGTTCCTCGTGTGTTATTCGGTTCCCATTGAAACTGAAAAAAAAAAAAATGTAAAACCAAACTGCAGATCTGAAGCTTCTCAGGTCACACGCCTCATTTTATGAATCGAGTCCCTTTGCGCGCGGCTGGACTGCTGTCTTCACTCTGTGGGTTCATTCACAAATCCACTCCGTTTTTCATGGTCCCAGCTTCCTCCCGCCGGTCTGTCTCTCAGTCCGTCGGGTTCGCCCTCATTCAGACCCTCACGTGCGGACCGCAACTTCAACTCTGAGCGGATGGTCGAGGAGGTTACGCGCCTTATAGCGTCCAACAGTAGTGCTCTCTCTCTCTCTCTCTCACACACACCTCCCATCTCCCTCTTTCTTTCCTTTACTTTCTCTCCATCTCCCTCCCCCTCCTCTTCCCCCTTTCTTTCCTTTACTCTCCTCTCTCTCTCTCTCCATCACTCTCCCCCCTCCTCTCCCCCTTTCTTTCCTTTACTCTCCCTCTCTCTCTCTCTCCATCACTCTCCCCCCTCCTCTCCCCCTTTCTTTTCTTTACAAACACTCAATCTCTTGCTCTCTGTCTCTCTCCTCTCTGTCACTTTATCTCTCTTTATCTCTCTGTCTCTCTTTCTCCCTCTCTTTTCCTGTTTCTCTCTGGCTGGTTTTGTGAGTAAATGTGTGATTTATGCATTTAAATGTGTCACACACCATTTCCACCGTTTCCACCCCTTTTACTGTAATGTCCCACTTCTCTCCCTGACTTCCCTCACTGTCGTCCTTTTACCTCCTTTTCTGTTTTAATCATTTTCTTTCCTTCTTTCTATGCTTCTATCATCCATCTGTTCATCTCTACAGATGTTTCCACCTGAGTGCAAAATTGCTTTCATTTGATCCACTCTGATTCTCTCTCTCCCTCGACTCATCACCTCTTCCAGATGATGTTGCTCGGGCCCTCGTCGACTCGGGTGTGCGCCTCACGGTTCATCCTGATGCATCTCATGCCTTTTAGTCTGGATCGTGAACTTAATGCACCTTGACCTTGTTAAGTTAAGTGCCTGTGATATCATATCATAATTAAAGGACCAATAATTACCAAATGACCACAGTAAACTCGGTGTTAAGTGCCTCAGACACGTAAGGCTGCTGTATAGGTAATATTAGTAGAGGCTATTAGACTGTTGGATGTCAGCCACTCAGGTAATGGCAAATAAAAAATAAATTGATGAAGCTATCATTTAAAGACACCCTTCACAGTTATTGATTTTGTGAATTTGCTTTATGACCAGACAAAATGTGAGAAAGCAGTTCAGTTTATGTATCTGATGGTGGTGCTCTTTTTTTTTTTTTTTTTTTTTAGCCATGGTCAAAATCCCAGCTCAGACCTGTCCACACAGGCATTTAACCAGTTCATTTTAAAGGCTTGGAACATGCTTTGGGCCCAACTTGTCTAAATCTGATTAAACTAGGAGGAATGATACATACCCCGGTCTGATGTTTAAACAAGGAAAGGTCTGGGCCATTATTTATCAATAAGTGATTTAAGGCGGCTCCAGAGGTCTCTCCAGTGGTTAGGAGTTACCAGTAGGGGCTTGTGATGGCGTTGAGGGGACAGAGACGGGCTCCAATCTTTCAGGAGACGAAGAATGTTTTTGAAATGTTTGACGACGAGCAGTCGTCCAAGGCTCTATACAGGCAGGTCAGGTAACAGCACACCAGTTTCAAATTTGTAATTTAGACATGGTGAAAAACGTTTCCAATGTGTGTATCGTAACATATTCTCCTGAAAATGCTTTATTATCAAATGTGTGTTGAAAGTAAACTCCATTTTTGGAATTTCACCATTCAATGTGAAATCGTCTGAGAATACTCTGACATAAGGAAATCTATTCAGTGATTGTGTGCCATGTCTATGTCGTCATCCGACATCCCCTTTGTGGCACAGCAAAGTATCGTGAATCATTTCCAAGACTGACACTTGATATATTGTCCTACACTTCACATAAATGACGACTGAAGTGCTTGATAACTTAACTTTTAAGCGAAGCTTTGAGCCAAGAATTGTTTTACTCTCACGTCAATTCCCAGCAGTGTTCTTGTGAGTAATTCTCAGAGGCGTGATACATACAAGCCCAGATTCCTGCATTATTGATTTTGACACTGAAAAATGGGGATAACACATGTTAGGGGTGGCTCAATGGTAGAGCGGTTGCCTGCCAATTGGAAGGTTGGCGCTTCACTCCTTAGCCCTGCAATCCCATGTCGAAGAGTCCTTGGGTGTGTGTGTGTGTATGTTTATCTGACCTTGGACTGCAGCCTCAGTCACAGTGTGTGAATGGTGATTTGTTCCAGTACAATGTTATAGAGCTTAGAGTAGTGGTTAAGACTGGAAAAGCACTAAATAAATACAGACCATTTACATTCTGACTCAAAGGCCAGCACCCTTGCTTTACATGAAACTCCTCCCCGGTGCAGGTTTGAATAAACTAATAATAGTAAAATTTCTTTCCCCAAAAAAGAATAACATCACTTACATTTAGCCTGAACTGCCTGAACTGAACAACCCAACAAACAGCGACACAGGAATATGGCAGATCTATAAATTTGCCTGATGAAGGTCTAGTACCAAAACGTTGCCAGCTATTAAATATATCTTTGTAAGTTAGACAGTGTGCTGGAGTTTCTCTGCAACTTTGGACCTACTCGTCCCTCTCAGACGCACCTGTCTCATGTTATAGATGTGCAAAGTATTTTTCTGTTCATAAATAACCTCATGGCAGCTCACATCAAAACAATTCAACACAGTGTACATGGTGGAGTGAACCAGGAGATGGATGTAGGACATTACCAAGAGGACGGAGTTAGGGGCTGGGGTATTAAAAGACAAGATGGAGCCACGAGAATTCAAAAAATGTATTTCCACATCAGACACAAGGTTCGCCAAGTCTTTGGATTTTCATCCAAACAGTTTATCCAACTCCACTATAAGTATTGTGACTACACACACTTTACACACACAGTATATGCAAATAGACCTGTGCTTCTTTGGGATGTTCGGACAAACACTGCTTTATACACACATGTACTCACACACACACACACACACACAACACACCACACACACACACACACACACACACACACACACACACACACACACCACACACACCACACACACACATCCACAGAGACACAGACAACTTTGTGGGGTTGAATTTAGTTAACATTTCTGTGTAACATAAATATAAGTAAATTTGCAGCAGCAAGGGAGAGGGGGGAATGTCCAAGACACAGAAAAAGAAAACATACATAAATATAATGTATATAATCATAATAATGTTAATAATAATATATACAATATATAATTTATAAAGTAAAGAGAATTAATCGTAAAGTGTATTTACAGTACAGCCACATTTTTTTGCACAGTTTATATGTGTGTGTGTGTGTGTGTGTGTGTGTGTGTGTGTGTGTGTGTGTGTTTTGTCCATGTCTACTGTGAGTTAGCAGCGACTCTATTCTTTTGTCAGAGGTGCTGTTGGGTTTTCTATGAATTTTGAAGAAAGGAGAGGCTTTGTCCAATGGAGATTTAACAAAAAGATTGAATAACAAAATTCCATGACAGAACAGGTTTCACACTGACTGAAAAGATGTTTCTCCCTTATGGATTCACACTTTACAGTTCCAAACATTTCTAAGACTCACCAATATATTCTGTGGTCTTTTACCAACTCCTACATTAGGCCAGTGAGGTGGGATCAAGGGAGAACTTGCTATAATCAATTGGGGCGATGCCATATTCAATGTCCACAATTTGTCTGCATTTCCATGCTGTGACCCATTTAATTTCCTTAACATCCTGCTCACCGTCGCACAAGTATTAGTATGTTTCATTTCTGGTTTAGTTCCATTCATTTTCCTTGTCAAACAATTCAAACCATGACACAACTGACCCGATGAACAGCTGTGTGCTTTCCTTGTTTTCCACACACCTGATCAACTTTAAGCCTTCCCAGGCAAAGCTCCACCCAGTGCTCAAACATGAAACTGCAGATTAATTAACATAACCAAAGTGGTATATAAACAGAACAAAGGGTTGTAATGGCTCCAACATACTGCATTCACTTAAAGTTGTAGGCGTCGTCCTTAAAAAGAACGCATTCTTTCCAAATCCATGTATTTTGAGGATACTTTGGTCAAGTCCAAGATTTTACCATCCATCCTGTCAATTCTTTTCAATGCTACACAAATACACATTCTTTTGTTCTAATCTAGTCAGCACGCCAGCAGCGGCGGTGGGGGAGGCTCAAAGACCGATAGACCAAAGAGTGAGTGAGGAGATGGTGAGGAAGGTCTGTACGGATGACAAGGAGAGTGGAGAATGTGTGTCGGACGAAAGTGTAGTCCCCAACTACAGCAGCAGTCAACAAAGAAAGCTCTATACTGCTGAAACAAAAGTTTTCTAAAAAAACTGAGGTAAAAATAAAGGATGTCTTGGCTCTGTCCTGCTCCTCAGTCAGAGTCCACAAAAGCCAACAACAGAAGTCTGAAGTTTTAGACTGAAGAAACTTGTGCTTAAAGCAAAAAGACAAATAAATATTGATGATGGAATATCCTCCAATGTGTATTTTGATTAATTTGTTGTTTATTACTTTAGCTTTTAACATCTGGCTTAAAAGGAATGTTTTTAAAGGAAGGAGTTTAAATTTTAATGGTGCCAGAAATGTAAAAAAAAAAAAGCTTTTATGAAACTATAAGAATGAAACACATAGACACAGAGATTGTGAAGAGGAAGCCATCCTGACAAACTGTTTTTAATAACCTGTATGCCCCAACAGAGAGAAAGATCTTTTTACAAAAGGTAAGTGGGCTTTTAAATGACTGTGCATTGGAGGATTTTGTATTCTTTGGTGGGGATTTGAACTCTACTGAAAATGCATCTTTAGAGAACAACCATTAGGAGCTGCATCCAGCTTCCCAGCATGCTCGGGGGCGGCTGGTCTCCAGCCACGGCCTGTTGGATGTATGGAGGAGGATGCATGCAGACTGTCGACAGTACACATGGTCCCACCTCAGAGAGAGTAGGATCTCCTCCTCCCTCTGTTTTAAACAACATTTTCATATTTGTAAAGTGTGTAGTATTATTCCTGCTGTTTTTACTGATCGCTCTTTGGTTTTATGTCTTGTTTTCACAAGAAACGTGAAGCCTAAAAGAGCCTACTGACATTTCGACTCTGTTTTAACTTTTGACAAAACAATTAGAGAGGTCCTTATTTATTTCTGGGGTGTTTTTAGACAGAGGAAGGAGGATTTTAGCTGTCTTAGGGCTGATTCACATTGTACACGCAAGAGGCAGCGCTGCGCTATGAAACCCATTATTTTCAATAGCTTGGGCCCGCAAGATCTGGCTTAGCCGCTTAGCCGCTCTTGTGCATGCAGCGGTCAAAGTTCAACATGGCGAAAACCAAATACCAAGTTGATTATACAGCTCCATGCAGGTTTTTGTAGGATATATTTGTACTTGTATGTTTATATGATGTAAAATATCTTTGGACTGATTGACACAAGTCATGTTTGTTTTCATTGAAGTTCACATGTAGGTAGTAATATGGTCTATAGAATAACTACCCATTTCAAAGTGTGTACACTCCAGTTTTGGAGGAATTAATTGCACTTAAACAAATTGTTTTCCAGAATATAAATAATGATGATGAATGTATTAATTTAGGCTCATAGCTTTGCTTTATTATACCCAGCTGCAATAACTACAGACCTCTTACTTATGTATGTAAACATGAAATGACACATAAATAAAAATGTAGATGTAGATGTAGAAATTAAAACCCATTCATGGCCCATCCGGTAAATCGAAGGCCAGACTCTCGTCAGCAGACTGTCAATTTGCTCCCTGTTGAGATAAAACTACCCCTGGAACCGGTCTCAGTGAAAGCCGAGCTCCTTCACCAGATGGAATTTCCCCAACTCTGGACCTAAGGGTGTTGTGCACCCACACCCTTCTTGCTGTTGCCTTCCTGAATCAAATGAAACGTTACTGGCCAAGATCACCACCAGAACCAGTCCCGTTTTTGACCCAGCTGTTTGGTAATCACTCAGAACAGATAAGTTTCTTTATCATTGATTCACCTCTTATTCTACTGGTTTTGGGTGACTCAGGTTCGTTAAGCCCAATCCCAGTATTGATTGGACATCTTTTAAAATAACTAACAGGAGCTCGGCCTGCCATGCCAGTTGCCTGCAATCTGCTCTAACCCTGTTTGTTTCCAGCCAGTAGTCCAGCCTGGACGCTCCTGACCTGTCCCGCATTCCCGCTGACTACCATGACCTCGGGGAGGTCTTCAACAAGCAACAATTTCTCTCTGCTTTCACACTGTCCGTACGACTGTGCAATTGACCTGTTGCCTGGTTCCACCGCCCTTGTATTGACTTCAGAGGTTTGAATTACATTACCATTAAAAAACAAGTATCCTCTCCCCATGAGTTCAGCATTTGAGTCCCTTCAGGGGGCTTTGATCTTTAATAAACTGGACCTCTGCAACGCCTACCATCTGGTGCGTATCCGTGAGAGAGATGAGTGGAAAACGGCATTTAACACCACACTCGGACATTTTGAGTATCTCGTCATGCTTTTCGGCCTAACCAATGCTCCTGCAGTGTTTCAATGTTTGGTCAACGATGTTTTAAGAGACATGCTGGATGTTTGATTTTGTTCTAGAGATCCTGCCGAACACACACACTACATGTTCGCCAAGTTGTTCAGCCGCTGCTGGAGAGCCGACATTTTGTCAAGGCAGAGAAGTGCGAATTCCACGCCTCATCTGCTACCTTTCAGGGCTACATTGACACTCAGGGGCAAGTGTTGATAGAACACAGTAATGTGAGAGCAATCCCAGAATGGCCCTCACCCGAGAACAGGAAGTAACTACAGAGGTTTTTGGGCTTTGCACATTTCTACAGGTGTTTCATTAGGAATTAAAGCCGTGTAGCTGCCCCTTTAACTGCTCTCCACTAAAGGGTTCTCTTCTCTGGACACCCAAGGCTGAAGAGGCTTTCACTGGTCTCAAGGAATGTTTCACTATCACTCCCATTCCTCACCCAACCTTACACGCACTGTGTGTGTGTGTGTGTGTGTGTGTGTGTCGGTTGTTTCTTCAGTTTCTATGCTTGCAGTGTGGTTGGTGTGTTTTTGTTTCTGTTTTTTTACACTCACTCTCCACAGTATCTGGACACGCCCCTCCTGCTCGCTCCCCCCACCTGACACCAGTTACTCATCACCTGGAATACATCAGCTCATCAACCACCTATAAGGACCAGCCTAACGTTCCTCTCCCTGCCAGATTGTTTGCATACCGCAGTCTGCATTACCTCCAGCCTCCATGCAGTATTTCCAGTCTGGTTGTCATTGAGTTTCTAACCTCTGTGTTCCCAGAACTACTCACCTGTGGAATCTTTGGACAGTTCTGTCTTACCTCGGTCCCATCATCTCCCTTTGCCAACCCAGCTACCTCCAGAACCAACATCTCCACAGTCTGCTCTGCCATCTCTGGAAATACCAGCACGGGGGCCCAATGATTAGCACTGTCTCACAGTAAGAAGGTACAGGGTTCGAACCCTGGTCGTCCGGGGCCTTTCTGTGTGGAGTTTGAATGTTCTCCCCGTGTATGTGTGGATTTTCTCCGGGTACTCCAGTTTTCCCCACCACTAAAAATAAGGTCCTCTCCCTGTACCAAGCTGATGTTTGGTGAGCCTCTGGCGTCGCAAGGTTGCCATGCATCACCCAGGTGGGTGCTACACATTGATGGTGTTAGAGAGTAGCCATTGTTGGGTCTTAACACTGGTCTGGTTTCTCCAAACCAGAAAAAGGATTTTGACCAAGTTGAACACAGCTTCCTCTGGAAAGTAATGGGGAAGTTTGGGTTCAGCGCTGGTTTCATAGCCTAGATCAAGGTGTTGTACAGTGAGGTTGAGTGTGCTGAAATTCAATGGCGGTCTGTGTGCTCCTTTGGAGTGTGTAGAGGTGTCCGGCCCGGCTGTGCTCTGTCTGGGATGCTCTACGCATGCTCCCTGGAGCCCCTCCTCAACAAACTACGTACAACATTGAAGGTATGATTTTTACCTGGTTTTAGTGCGAACATTGTTTTATCTGCTTACTCTGATTATGTCATTGTTGTTATTAAGAGCCAGCGTGAGTTAGACATTTTAGAAAACATTATTTCTAGTTTTAATATTTTATCTGCAGCGAGGGCGAACTGGGGGGATAAAAGTGGAGCCCTCGCAGTTGGGGAATGGCGTGACGGTCTCCAGGTTCTCCCTGAAACCTGGCCTGGGAAAAAGATGACCTAAAGTACCTTGGTCAAGTGGTCTAAAGTGACTTTCCTTCTTTTTATAAGGGCATTTTTAAGTCTTGGGCCCTTTTTAACTGTAAATTGTGTGACAGGTCTAACTCACTGCACTGGTTGTAGAAGGAGCCATTGTACAACGGGAGCAGACTGGAGATCTGCAGTGGGGCGCCAGGGCTGCTGGCAGTCCTGAACCAATCTGGGACTCTAAGCCCACAGCAGCTGGTAGAGGCAGCAGGGCCTGGACTATCGAGCCCGGGGCTCTGGGCTCTCTCCTGGGCATGAGAACATGATCCGGGTTGCACTAAGACTCCTGAACCCTATGGACACAAAAGCTGAGTGGGAGAGAGGAGACTCCTCATGGAGTACAGCCTAGGAGAGGCGAGGCCAGACCCCACAGACCCAGAGGTTTACCTGAGCCCAGAGTTTGGGGAGGAGACTGGCCCCCTGCTAGCTGTCGGTAGCCCGGAAAAACTTACCCTGCACGGAGTAGACAAAGAAACACTGTACCAGAACTGTGTGAAAGCTATTAATAAAAAGGAGTGAGTGGCAGACTCCCCACTGTCAGGAATTAAAAGCTGAGGGGGGGACCAGCCCCGTCCCCAGTGGAGGGTTTTGTACAAGCCTCTCCTCAAAAGGGCCGCTGACCCCCAGTGGTAGATTTTACATGGTGCGGTGGCCTCGAGTGCTTTTATCTCTGCTCTTAACCCCACTGTTTTTATTCAGTGCCTTTTTTGTCTTTGAGAGAATGTTTACCATGGTTTTTACAGAATATAAGAGACTCAGTTCTTTGGTTTTTTAAGTCTCTTTAATGTAGTTTTTAGGTATTTATTATGGGAGCTGCCTACAACAAGATAAGTGGCAGCTCCTAAACTACCTTTCAGGTGAAGCCAAAATGGCGATTTACAGAAGCAGAAAGAAAAGGGAGGGGCAGGAGGCCAAAGCAGTCTGGCTCCGTAACATCAGGGCCAGACTCGGGTTAGACTTCAGGTTTCGTCAACACAGTTGAGACATTGATGCTTTTAAACAGCGTTGGTGTTTTAATGAGATTGATTGTTCTGTTGTTGAGGAGTTGATTTTTACTAGATTTTTTTTTTTTTATTTTATTTTTTTTAAACACTGCGATTTGAATGCATTAGCACTTTATTTTATTGTGAAATGTTACAAATATGTAAGTGTTTTTGTAAAAATGTGTCTGTCTCTCCTTCTCCCTCTCTGTCTCTCTCTTGCTGCTGTGGTTTTGAGAGTAAATATTTCACACCCACCATATTATCCAGCATTTGTTCTCCATTTTACTGTAATGTCCCTTTTCTCTCTTTGACTTTCATCACTAGTTTCATTTTTCTCCTTTTCTGTTTTTAACCAGTTTTTCTTCTTCCTGTGCTTTTATCGTCCTCTGGGGTCCGTTTCAGAAAGAAGATTCAACAAACTGAGTCTAATTCTGATCTCTGAGTTCGTGACCCTGACGTGGGAAACTGAGTTTTCGGTTCCAGAACAGCTGATTAGAGTTTGTTCAATCAACTCAGAGTTAAGCAAGAACACCACCACAATAAAAAGGCAGCATGAATGGAGCCATGATTCACCATGGCAACAACCACCAACGGGTCGGCAGAAATACTCGTGCACATACAGTGAGTTTGAACATGTATTTAGTTAAAAAGCAACTCAGTGCTGCTATAACGAGAGAATTTGCAACGGCAAATAGTGCTGCAAGAGTAAATGCGTAAGTTCTAATATAGTGTATTAATATATTCATAAGTATAATATTACATTTAGGGGAAATCCTGTGGGCGAAATAGTCTTAGGCCTACCAATCCCATTCTGAGGCTGCAGCACCGTCAATATTTATATTTCATAATCTTTAATTTCAAAGGGTTTTACACATACATTTTTAATGTCCCTTAGTGGTTTGTGTCCAGGGAACTCTACCAAAACGTTTAACCCTCCTGTTGTCCTCGGGTAAATTTGACACTGTTAAAAAAATGTCTATATCTGAAATATGTTTTTTGTTTTTGTTTTTTTTAACCAAATTACCACAAAAAAAATTGATTGGATTCCATACAACGCTCTTTGCAAATATAATCACTTTCATTCCTGACTAAAGTCATCTGTACGTTCCTCTGAACCATTAGTCAAAATAATTCATAATTTCTGCTTTTTAACTCAAATTATTTATAATTCTATAAATGAGGGTTAATAAAGAACTGTAAAGATAGTGGTAGTAAGGTGGTGTTAGTGAAAACAAAACAAAAAAAGTCTGAAAAAGGGACTTAAATGTCACATTTCTGTCCGTTTTTTTGACCCAGGAGGACAACACAAGGGTTAAAAAACATTTTAATTAAAGCGAGTCATATTCTTCTTCTCTTTGCAAAAAAATGTAATGCGACACAAATAATCTGCTGGGATGCAAGAGCATATCCATGATGGGTGACGTTAGTGATATGAGGACGGGTAAGGTTATGGAGGCTACAACTGATATACTGGGAAGTAAAAACAATACTGCTCAAATAAATGAAAATACATGTGTAGTCAAGACTTCAATAGTAACTCCCTGCAAGGTAGTACAGCTTCTTCATCAACGGGATCGTCAACAAAGGAAATGCCATGTTTGGAACAAACTGTTTTACACTCTGCATTTCAATAAACCAACCATGGTTTTTGTTTTTCTTCATGCAGATAAACTGCACTAAAATGCGCCTGAAACAGACTGAATGAGAAAATGTCAGAGCGCTGTGTCTGAGGGAGGACACTGCGAAGAAGACCTGCTCCCGACCAGGTTAGGTTCACAGGCTCAGTTGCCATAGTAACTGAGGTTGTTACCTCTCTTTCTGAAACAGCCAGGTGTTCCCCCTCTCTCTCAGGTTTGATTAACCTCCCTTTCTGAAACAGGAAACCCAGAGTGTGCCTCATCTCAGGGTTAAATAACTCAGTTTTCACTGAACCTGCTTTCTGAAACGGACCCCTGTTCATCTCTACAGATGTTTCCACCTGAGTGCAAAAATGCTTTCATTTGATCCACTCTGATTCTCTCTCTCCCTCGACTCATCACCTCTTCCAGATGATGTTGCTCGGGCCCTCGCCGACTCGGGTGTGTGCCTCACGGTTCATCCTGATGCATCTTTGGACCGGCTGGTATCCTTCTATGGCGTGTAAGAACTCATACCTTTTAGTCTGGATCGTGAAATTACTGCACCTTGACCTTGTTAAGTTAAGTGCCTGTGATATCATATCATAATTAAAGGACCAATAATTACCAAATGACCACAGTAAACTCGGTGTCAAGTGCCTCAGACACGTAATGCTGCTGTATAGGTAATATTAGTAGAGGCTATTAGACTGTTGGATGTCAGCCACTCAGGTAATGGCAAATAAAAAATAAATTGATGAAGCTATCATTTAAAGACACCCTTCACAGTTATTGATTTTGTGAATTTGCTTTATGGCCAGACAAAATGTGAGAAAGCAGTTCAGTTTATGTATCTGATGGTGGTGCTCTTTTTTTTTATTTATTTATTTATTTATTTTTTAAGCCATGGTCAAAATCCCAGCTCAGACCTGTCCACACAGGCATTTAACCAGTTCATTTTAAAGGCTTGGAACATGCTTTGGGCCCAACTTGTTTAAATCTGATTAAATTAGGAGGAATGATACATACCATGGTCTGATGTTTAACCTTGATGTTGTCCTCAGGTCAAATTTGAAATTTTTATCACAAAAAATGGGCCTTCAAAATAAGCACTGAAGTTGACAACATTAGAAATATCAAAAAAAGCACCGACAACATTGAAAAAGTGACAAAAATGTCGGAAAAAGCAATAATAGTGTTGAAAAAAAACTTTTTTTCATGGTTGATGGGAAGACAACACAAGGGTTAAATAAGTAAAGGTCTGGGCCCTTATTTATCAAGCTTTCAAGAATTCATGAAATGTAACCCTACTTTCAAATTTCAGTACTCAAAGCAAGTTCTCCAAGTTATCTAATTTCCTCAAGCTGGAAATCACTGTTACTCTGCCAGGGATTTAAGGCGGCTCCAGAGATCTCTCCAGTGGTTAGGAGTTTTGTTGGAATTTAAAATGTTTTATGTGCTTAAACATTGTGTGTGATTTGCATTATACATTTAAGCTAAAAGGCAAAAGCGTTATTTCAACATAAATGAAGACATGTTGGTCATGCAATAAGTTTGTCGTTTTTGTATAGAGTTTGTTGTTTGTTGCATTAAGTTGTTTTGCAATACTCTGTTCTATAACATAAGATGTTCTGGTACATTCCATTAGAATCCATCCATCCATCCATCTTCATCCGCTTATCCGGTATCGGGTCGCGGGGGCAGCAGCTCCAGCAGGGGACCCCAAACTTCCCTTTCCCGAGCCACATCAACCAGCTCCGACTGGGGGATCCCGAGGCGTTCCCAGGCCAGGTTGGAGATATAATCCCTCCACCTAGTCCTGGGTCTTCCCCGAGGCCTCCTCCCAGCTGGACGTGCCTGGAACACCTCCCTAGGGAGGCGCCCAGGAGGCATCCTTACCAGATGCCCGAACCACCTCAACTGGCTCCTTTCGACGCGAAGGTCCAGCGGCTCTACTCCGAGCTCCTCTCGGATGACTGAGCTTCTCACCCTATCTCTAAGGGAGACGCCAGCCACCCTCCTGAGGAAACCCATTTTGGCCGCTTGTACCCTGGATCTCGTTCTTTCGGTCATGACCCAGCCTTCATGACCATAGGTGAGGGTAGGAACGAAAATTGCCCGGTAGATCGAGAGCTTTGCCTTCTGGCTCAGCTCTCTTTTCGTCACAACGGTGCGATAAACAGAATGTAATACCGCACCGGCTGCTCCGATTCTCCGACCAATCTCACGCTCCATGGTCCCCTCACTCGCGAACAAGACCCCAAGGTACTTAAACTCCTTCACTTGGGGTAAGGACTCGTTCCCTACCTGAAGAAAGCACTCCATTGGTTTCCTGCTGAGAACCATGGCCTCAGATTTAGAGGTGCTGATCCTCAGAATCCAGCCTCTCCTGAATGTGTCAGAAGTAGAATTGATTGTCAGGGACCATCCTGAATCAGGTTTTAGTCCCACTTTTACGTCCACTGATCTTTTGCTCTGCAAGTCCTAAACTGGGGGTCATAAACTCTCAGTAACACTCCAACTGAAAGATAACGAATAAGCACACAGACACATCACTGTGGTCTAGAGACCCCACCCTTTGTGGATAAGACTAGGGGTCCAAGAGCCAAAGAGCCAGACAAATTTGGGGGAGAGCTGTTAGCTTGACTCTGTATCTGTCTCAGGATATCCTATGTAATAGAAAGGATTCTCACATCAACATCTGAGATTTTGACTACTAATTGACTGAACCCTGAGAATAGAGCAGGATTTAGCTCCAACAGTTACCAGTAGGAGCTCGTGATGGCGCTGAGGAGACAGACGTCCGCCAATCTTTCATGAGACGAAGAATGTTTTTGAAATGTTTGACGACGACCAGTCATCAAATATCATACACTCTAGGCTCTATATAGGCAGGTCAGGTAACAGCACACCAGTTTCAAATTTGTAATTTAGACATGGTGGATTAGTGTTCATCTTTAATTTCCAATGTGTATATCATGTATTCTCCTGAAAATACTTTATTATCAAATGTGTTGAAAGTAAACTCCTCTTTGGAATTTCACCATTCAATGTGAAATCATCTGAGAATATTCCGAAATAAGGAAATCTGTTCAGTGATTGTTCCATGTCTATGTCGTCATGCAAAATCCCCTTTGTGGCACAGCAAAGTGTCGTGACTCATTCACGACACTTTGCTGTGCGTAATATTTTGCAGCATCAGTACATTATACCTCAATATGTTCCAGGTAAATGAAATGAGGCACAGGTTGTGAATGTGGGAAATGTGGAAAATGTTTTGTATCGTGGAGGTTGCAGCTGGTGTTGATTGGAGGCCAGCCCTGTCAAGAGAAACACATGTACCCAGTTTGGTTACCTCCACATGTGCTGTATGGTATAACCTTTGCCTGATTAACTGAATGCAGCTTAACATTTGCTGATTGTACAATAGTAAAGTTTGTGTTCAAGTTACTCAGCCCCGTTGCGTCCCCAGCTTATAAAACCCTATTTTAAACGTTCTGGGAGATACCATGTTTGAGATAGCAAAGGGGTGTTTGAGTACTTTAATTAACTATACTGAATTGTTCAAGCTAACAATGTTTGATTGTTTTAGGTAACATAATGCAAGTAAATTGAGAACAACAGTAGGAAATGTATTCAATGTGGTTGTTGTATTTTGTGTAACTCTTTAGATTGAGTACATTTTAGATTTATCTTGTACTGTGGTAGGGTATGAAAGGCTGCCAGTTTCCATCTAGCGCTGCTGCTGTCAGGACCAAATGCTGCTGGTGGAGTTTGTTTGCTGCGATCATGGCTTTCATTTTTTTTGTGTTCACTGTTAGTAAAATAAACACTTGTCTCCTGCTGTAAATATCCAACTGCTATGTATGCGGATATTTTAACAGTTCTACACTTCACTTAAATTACAGCTGAGGGGCTTAATAACTAACTTTTAAGCAGAGCATTGAGCCAATAATGTTTTTACCATCAAGTAAATTCTTAGCAGTGTTCGTGTGAGTAATTCTCAGAGGCGTGATACATCCTCTTCCCTGGTGCAGGTTTAAATAAACTATAATATTTCTTTCGCCACCAAAGAATAATTACTTACATTTAGCTTGAACTGCTTGAACTGAACATCCCAACAAACAGCAACACAGGAATATGGCAGATCTATAAATTTGCCTGATGAAGGTCTAGTACCAAAACGTTGCCAGCTATTAAATATATCTTTGTAAGTTAGACAGTGTGCTGGAGTTTCTCTGCAACTTTGGACCTACTCGTCCCTCTCAGACGCACCTGTCTCATGTTGTAGATGTGCAAAGTATTTTTCTGTTCATAAATAACCTCATGGCAGCTCACATCAAAACAATTCAACACAGTGTACATGGTGGAGTGAACCAGGAGATGGATGTAGGACATTGCCAAGAGGACGGAGTTAGGGGCTGGGGTATTAACAGACAAGATGGAGCCACGAGAATTCAAAAAATGTATTTCCACATCAGACACAAGGTTCGCCAAGTCTTTGGATTTTCATCTAAACAGTTTAAATACTCTTTCCCCTCCCTCATCTGGCATCCAAACTCCACTATAAATAATGTGACTACACACACTTTACACACACAGTATATGCAAATAGACCTGTGCTTCTTTGGGATGTTCGGACAAACACTGTGCTTTATACACACATGTACTCACACACACACACACACACATGCACAGAGACACAGAACACTTGGTTAAGTTAACATGCTTCTTCCTGTGTAAGATAAATAACTCTATCAGTAATTTCAGTGCACTTTCACACTCGATGTTCTGAAAGGTTTATTTGAGTTCAGTCAAAATTCAGCACAGAGAGAAACTTGGAAATCATAATGTCTGGAGATCTGCATGCTTGGAAGAAGTAGAACAAATAAACAAAAAAATAGAAGTTCACTTCCAAAAGTTTTTATTTTTATTTTTTAAGATTGAAGATTCTAAATCCTTATTAATCCCACAAAGGGTAATCAAGGCACACTGTTACAGGAGCAAGGGATGGGGGGGGGGGGGTGTACAAGACACAGATAAACAAATAACACATAAATGTAAGTAAGAGAATAAACAGTGAAATGTATTTACAGTACTGCAGTATTGTACAGTCACTTTTTTATTGCACTGTTTGTGTGTGTGTGTGTGTGTGTGTGTGTGTGGGGGGGGGGGGGGGGGGGGCAATGCTGATGTCACCACCCAATGAGAGTCAAGTGCAGATATGGGTTGCACATGCCTCACTTTGCGACAAGTAGCCTACAAGATGCTAACGAGAGAATTCTGTAATGTTAATACAACAAAAATGGTTCAATAGTTCATTCACTGCTGGCTACAAGCTAGCATCAAACACAACAAAGGTTGTCACTTAAATGGCGGTTTGAGCTAAATTAGCAACCAAACAATCATAGATAGCTAAAATGTTTTTGAAACGACTCCTAGCTTAGCTACAAGCTAGCAACCAAACACAACAAAGGCTGTCACTTAAATGGCGGTTTTAGCTAACGTTAGCAGGCAAACTATCATCGATTGCTAAAATGTTTTTGAAATGACTGCTAGCTTAGCTACAAGCTAGCAATCAAACACAACAAAGGCTGTCACTTAAATGGCGTTTTGAGCTAACGTTAGCAACTAAACAACCATAGATAGCTAAAATGTTTTTGAAATGACTGCTAGCTTAGCTACAAGCTAGCAATTAAACACAACAAAGGCTGTCACTTAAATGGCGGTTTGAGCAAAATTAGCAACCAAACAACCATAGATAGCTAAAATGTTTTTGAAACGACTCCTAGCTTAGCTACAAGCTAGCAACCAAACACAACAAAGGCTGTCACTTAAATGGCGGTTTGAGCTAACGTTAGCAGGCAAACTATCATAGATTGCTAAAATGTTTTTGAAATGACTGCTAGCTTAGCTACAAGCTAGCAATCAAACACAACAAAGGCTGTCACTTAAATGGCGTTTTGAGCTAACGTTAGCAACTAAACAACCATAGATAGCTAAAATGTTTTTGAAATGACTGCTAGCTTAGCTACAAGCTAGCAATCAAACACAACAAAGGCTGTCACTTAAATGGCGGTTTGAGCTAAATTAGCAACCAAACAACCTTAGATAGCTAAAATGTTTTTGAAACGACTCCTAGCTTAGCTACAAGCTAGCAACCAAACACAACAAAGGCTTTCACTTAAATGGCGTTTTAAGCCAAAGTTAGCAGTCAAACTATCATAGATCGCTAAAACGTTTTTTGAAATGATTCCCACCTTCTAGTTTATTATTTTATGGATTTCCCAAATTTCAGCATGACACATTATGCCTTAAACCGTTTAGATCTGAGCATGTGCTGCAACACTAGGACTGCTACACAACTAAACTGGCTTTGCCAAAATGTAGCACGTATTCTACAGTGTGCAAACAAACCTCCATCTACAGGTCTACAGTCTACAGGTACCCAGCCTCCTTTGTCTCACAATGCAAAGCACTGGAACGGTCTCTCTCCCTGATTCCATTTATCCATGCGATTCAGGACCATTTTGCTGCTGCAGTTGTTATTCCAGGTGCACAAAAATTAGGTGCAATTTTCAGCCTGTGATGAGAGGTGTTTGTGAAAACGTTGACCGCCACCACTGTCTCCTCATTACTCATGACCTCAGTATTGTTACAGATACAAGAGAATCACACACACACACACACACACACACAAAGAGAGAGCCTACGTGTGTGTGTGTGTGTGTGTGATCTGCATTTCCAATGGCAAAAAGCAAAGGGCAGTTTAAGCTCTGACATTCCCTTTTCATTCAATATTTCCAAGCATTTTTATTATTTTATTTTCTAGATTTGATGTTTTGCGCCATCTTGCCCCGCAGCATTGGGTCATGGTTCTGTTAATCCTGTCAGATGTATGTTAAACAGAATTTTCCAACCCAGAAAAACACTTTTCATTGGTACGTTGGGTGCGTTTGATGTCTTAAGTAGTTTGAAGGTTTCTTCTTTATTCTCAGCTACAAAAGAGTGTTCAGTAGTTTTCAGTAGTTTTCAGTTTTCAGTGAAGCAGAAGTTTGAGGGAGAAGAAGTAGTGATACACAGAAGCCAGATACTGGGGATGTGTTTCAGGCAACAAAAAAAAGAGAGCAGTGGGACGTGTTTGAACTCTTTGATGTGCAGTGTGCTATTGCTACCTCATCTCTCTCTCTCTCTCTCTCACACACACACACACCACACACACACACACACACACTTCAGTGTAGTGTCAGGATCTGGCAGAAAGTGGCTGACTGGGTCAGATAAGAGCTTCTTCTTCTTCTTTTTTTTCTTCTTCTTTTATGACAGAACACAGACACCTTTATCTCAGCACCTCCATATCTCATTTTCACATAAACACAAATTATTTCATTCCGTCACACTAAAGTACGCACAAAATCTCAGACATGCACTGTGTGCTCCTGCCTGTAGGTTGTTTTCTCTCTCTCTCTCTCTTCTCTCTCTCTCCCTCCCTCTCACACAGTGTTTGAGGAATTGAAAAAGATCATGAATTTACATGAATGTCCTTGCTATTTTGCATCATTGTAATTATGAGATACTAAGTGGGAAAAAAATAGATATCAAACATAAAAACACAATTGAATGATCCTCCATTCCAGTGTATTTACTCATGGGTCTGTTCATTTACGGTGCAAACACACATTTGCTTCTCTATGTTACTGTAATGCTACGTTTACACGTGGCCGGATTTGTTCATAAACGGACATTTCAACCTCTCCATTTTTATAAATAAACAAATAAGCTGTCAGTTTTCAGAAAAGCATACATTTACAGGTACTCGTGTAGATATGCCTTTAGTGGCGTCATGAGCATGCCAACCTTGTAGGTGTCCGTGTAACAAGAAGCTGAAGCCCACGTTAGCCAATCAGAATCCTGAAAATTGAACCAGAATCCAAGAAATCAGGCCAATCCCAACAGCTGGTCAGTCTGATGTCATGTTGCCTGAGCTCATTACTACTCATGAACTCGCCCAGTTGCACTAGGTAAAGGACGTTGATTGTCAGGCTCTCATTGGCTAGCTGTCAGCCAATCAGAGTAAAGCAGCTTAGCTCGTTGAATATTAATGAGAACTGGCACAATTGGAGCTGAGTCTTCCTGCAGGCTTTCTATAACATGCTAGAACGGCTTGAAAAAATGTAACCAAGGCATTTTTTCCACATAAAAATGTTAGAGTCCATGGTAGATCTTCAGACGTTACCACAAATTAATGAAATACGTGTGGCAGGGCACCTTTAAAAGACCAAATCAGATGCGTGTGGCTACTTAATATGCACGTGAATGACACAATGTCATGTTCACCTTTTTCATTCTTGATGATGCTGGCATTATTTTGCAAAAGTATTGTTTCATTGCAATGCAGAACCTGCCTTTCAGTCCATTATTTTACCTGACAACAGCCGTTTCTTTCTGCAGGCATTGTCCACCAATCAGGACGCTGCATTTCTACATACAGTAGGCTACATACTACTAGATCTTTTTCTAAGTAAAGTGCCAGTTATCATTTTTACTGTTGGAGTTTGCTCACACTAATCCATTTAAAGAAAATACCATTACTTCAATAAGAAAGTGAAAATGCCAAACAAGAATAGGCATGCTAGGTATAAAGTCATTTTATTTTATTTATCTGAAAGTCTGGCTACCGGAGTGTGTGCTTAGAAAAATTCTGGCCCCCGGAAATATGTAGTTGATGACCCTCGCACTACAGTGATGAACCATCAGCATCCAGGCCGCCTGCCAGGCACAAAACAACTGTTCTGGTTTACCTCCTTCTAAAAGAAATATCCTTTCAAATGTCGATCACATCTGGTTTCATGTTTATGTCCTGATGCCCCTAGCACTACGGGACGTAACAGAACTTCTATGACATTCTATTCCATGACTTTTTTTTCTTCTTTTTTTTTAAACTTTTTTCGACATACTATACTATGACATTTTAATGACTTTTTTAAACATTCTATATTACGACTTTTTAATGAAATTTTTTTTGACATGCTATACTTTGACTTCATTTCAACATAGCGTACCATGAGCTTTTATGACTTTTATGACTTTTTTTTTAACCTACTAAACTGTGAATTTTTTTTTACATACTTTAGTCTGACGTTTTACGACTTTTTTATATAATAATCAGACTATTTTATGACTTTTGTTGACATGCTGTGCGATGACCTTTTATAACTATTTTTAGACATGATAGTAGGACTTTTTTCAACATCCTACAATATATAATAATTTTAATGAGATTTTTTGTACACCACACTATGACTTTTTTTTACTTTTTTCATCATACTATATGACTTTTTTCAACATACTACACCATGACATTTTTATGACTTTTTACTACAAACTACAGTGTGACTTATTTGACTTCCTATGACTTTACTTTGACCTTTTATGACTCTTTCTCGTCTTGCTATAGTATCAATAACAATACTTTGACTTTTTATAACTTTTACTACATAATATACTATAACGTTTTATGACATGCTATTATGACTTTATTTCAACATACTATACTATGACCTTTTTTTTTGACATACTATAATGTGACTTATTTTCAACAATCTATACTATGACCTTTCATGACAATTTTTTGACTAGCTATATTTTCACTATTCTATGACTTCTTTTAAGAAAAAACATTTCAATGTACAATACTATGACTTTTTGTGACTTTTACTACACGTTTCATGACTTTCTCAGCACATCAGTCTCACATCACTAATGTGTGGTTAAATATAAATTACCTGTGATTTCCTCTGATAACACAAATCCTGTCTGGAAAAGAAAGCTTTTTTAATTTTATACTTCTTTTCTGACAATGACAAAACCCACTGTGTTGTGTGTGTGTGTGTGTGTTGTGTGTGTGTGTGTGTGTGTGTGTGGTGTGTGTGGTGTGTGTGTGTGGTGTGTGTGTGTGTGTGTGTGTGGTGTGTGTTGTATTGCTGAGTACACAAAGCAGCAAGAATCAGTGTTCATAGAAGATTATCTTTATTCATATTCTCTTTACAATATTGAAAAACAAAAAGTAAAGACGGTATCTTAATAAAATCTCTCACAGAGAAACAACAGGGCAAAACATGGGGAGGCCCATATTGATAAAAAAAAAAAAAACTTTTATGAATGAAAACAAATGTACCTTACATTCAAGTGAGTCATATTCGGCACAAACAACAAGAGCTACACAAGGATACAGACTCTGTACAACACAATACCTGTACACTATAAAGGTCTTTTTTTTGTACAGATATATTTATTTATTTCTGAAACAGCAATCATATTTGGAAGGATGGACATTAAATTAACCCACAGATTACAACAATTACATTTAAACTGCTGGGAGGATTTAGTCACACTTTCTCAGATTTCACAAAATAAGAGATGGCGATGACACTCAGCAGGAATGTAGTTACTCAAATGAAAATGTTGATTAGTGGGTCTAAGCTCTTCCAAAAATTCTCATTTCTTGTTTATGAAATTGCTTTCCAATGCTGAAACAACAAAAGGTGGCAAAAATACACGGTCAAATCTATTATGAAGGAAGTCTGATTCGGCACTCATTAAGGCCCATATTATTCATCCAGGATATTAAATTCAAAAGGCTTATCTGTTATTGGCACAACACTGCCTACTGTGGGAGAGATTAGCCGTTTTTTTCCATTATATAAACTTGAAAGTTGTCTAAATCGATTAAACTTCCAAACCCTAATTTCTTTTAGTCTCCCTTTTTCCCAGCAGTAAAAACAGCAGTGAATACATATGTATTAATCCCTGCAAAGCGTGTGCTTTGAGTTAGTCCCACTACACACACACTTTGATGATAGAAATGAATGACACAGTTACAGAAAAAAAGATTTTTCTCTGTGACTGGCAACTGATTTAACCCGGTCTGAATCACCCTGATGTCTGTTAACACGTTACAGCAAATGCCTTTTCCTAAAACCGGCAGCGCCCTTGTGTCTCATTTATCTCCCAGCCTGTGTAACAGTTCAGTTACTATGACTTCACGTGCATCCTCAGCATCCCTGACAACGTGCAGCAGCAGAAAACACGCGCCCAAATCCAAACAGCTGATTTTCCTTTTCGATGTGGCCTTTGATCTGCATTGACCTGACATATGTTAAGTGTTGTTTGGACAGCATAGTTGCCAGCTGACATTGGTTGTCATAGCGACCGAAGACATGAATAAATCAGATTTTAACTTCATGTATGAATACAAAGAATAAACTGCTGAGCGGCCAAATGGAAACGTCACTTTATGCATTGTGCATGAGGCTTTCTGTACTTATGCTAACATATGAATTGTACCTGAATAAATTACACATTTGTTCAAATTTCCTATAAAGAGACAAACCCCGGCTTCCACAGTAGGTTTGGTGGTCTATTTCTAGTTCCAGCGTAATCAGCATTAGTGGTTGTAAAAGTAATGTTCAGGAAGTCATTTCCTCTGCAGTGATATTTTATTGGGCCTTGTAATAACGCACAGTGCCCTGCTATGCCATGAACTACTACAAAGAACTACTACAAACTACTATTTTTTCTATTTTTGTTATTTCCACTAACCCCAACCGGCCCGTCAGACGCCGCCTACCAAGAGCCTGGGTCTGGGCCTGGGCCTGGGTCTGTCCCAGGTTTCTCCCTAAAAGGACGTTTTTCCTCTCCACTGTGGCCCTGTTGCTTGCTCTGGAGGAAACTACTAGAACTGTTGGGTCCTTGTAAATTCTGGAGTGTGGTCTAGACCTACTCTATCTGTAAAGTGTCTTGAGATAACTCTTGTTATGAATTGATACCATAAATAAAATTGAATTGAATTGAATTGAATTGAATTGTGAATATTATGGCTTTTAAAAGTTGATTTTGCTGCTCGGGCTAAACATGGAATTTTCAGTACAAAACATTTACTTTGTAATAAGTTGCATAATGCACAACCAACTCTTGACTGAAACGAGCATTTCTTTCATCTGAGGCTTGCACATTCACACCATTTAAAATGGTTGCGTAGACTCTTTTTGCTCTTCTTCAACGCCTCCACATGAAGTGTTGGCTTTGTCACCGAGGGCAACACCACCACAGAGCTGAACTTGATCACAAACACCACCGTCCCCTCCAAAGAAAATACTGTAATCTAGTTCCCGCTTATTAATATCCAAGAGGAGATGCGTTCACATTTAAAATGTACAGAATGTATCAGCATTGATACTAGTAACACTCAGAGATAAAACACACCTACTTCACGACTAACCTCACTTTGTGTTCATGGCTTCTTATCTTTTTTTTTGTTTTTGTTTTTTAAATGAGGATCCAGCCCCCTTCATTGTAACAGACAGCGAGATTAAACAGCAACAGTAAGCAGATTAAAGAGTTCATTGAAATTTTTAACCTGCATGAAATGTGCTTAATGTCTTTTTAATACCTGTAGATTTGAAATAGTGGGCACACATTAGACACACATTAAACCTGCATTTTCCAACATTTCTTGCAGTGTTTTTATGATAAAAGAAATTCCACGTTAACACAAACACACCGCAGAATGTGGATATGATAAACACTAGTTACCTTCCGTACAATGCAACACTCACCAAAGCTCTTCATCAGGATTTCATTAGACGTCTGAATGTCACATTGGCCACTGCCATGGCAACTGTGTTTTCTCATGCCTGCCGTCTCTCATTCAATCATATAATTTGGTGCACAGCATGCATACCATTATCAATGTTTGACAGAGCTGAAATTGATGTTTTCAGAGTGGCTGGCTCGTGTGTGCAAGAAGTGAAATGCAGTTGTGTGATTTTTAGAAAGCAGAATCCTCTTCTGAGAGTCAGATTTTCTAATGTTAAAGCTTAAAAAAAGTCTTGAGTTATCCCTATTTTGACAAAGAAACAGTCCACAGTCAAGTGAGTAATACTCTTCGCAATTTCACAACCCTCTCAAGTTAACGAGTGCTCTCGGTGGCGTCTCTCAGACATCGGGGATGAACTTCTGCTGAACTCTCTCCGCGGAAGTAACCGAGGAGCTCTAAATTACCCCGCCTAGTCTGGCACAGTAGGACTTCACTACTTTGAAAAGTCAAACACATGAAAGACATCTGAATGGTTCACATGGCTTTCTTCTGTGAAAAAAAAGACTCTCACAGCGAGTGTGCTGTGCTGCCTTTTCAAAGAGTCCCATCTACGAGCTGTACTTGCACACAAGGCTGCCTTAGAATGGAGTCGTACAACACGGTGCCATGTACTTACACTGTTAGGCTCCCACATGAAACTAAAAGTGAGTAATCATCGAACAAGGACGCAAATTGCCACAAAAAAAAAAGGACGTAGGCTTCTAACCCAATCTTGGGTCTTAAAACATCACCTCCTCACAGCTCCCGTAATCACTCTCAACCATGCTGGACCCTTCGTAGCTGCTCGGATTCCGCCCTGCTGGTCTCGTTTGAGGCTGGGCGGGGTTCGGCGCCGGGCTGGCCTGCTCTGCGTACGACGGCATCGCCACGCTCAGACGCATGCTGAGTCTCTTGTAGCCTCCCGAGACGTTGTCCAGGCTGCGGGCGTGCTGGGTGGGGTAGTAGCTGATGGCGGTGTACTCGTTGGGGCACTGGGAGCTGGGGAGAGGAAGCCCGTCGGGACCCAGGAAGTCGTCCAGGTTCTGGTTGCTGTAGCAGGGCGGTAAGGGAGCGCGGCGGTCACATCGATCCAGTGGAAACGGGAAGCCGCCGAATCGAGAGTTCCGTCGCGAGTCCATGGTGGAGGTGGTAGAGTAGGTGTCCTCTACGATGTCAAACTGGGGGAACTCCTGGACTGCTGGGGGGCCGTAGTAGTTGGGGTCTGCTGGATAGACTGATGAGAGAGCACAGACATGGAAAACATCAGAATCATTCAGCTTGATACCATCTTTAGATCAACTAGTTGGTCATCAATTGCAACGACCCAACAGATTATTGGGTAATGTAGTGCTGACCAATTAGTCAATTTACCATTTAGTCTGTCGACAGAAATCTGAATTATTTATTAAGCAAAAATGTGAAACATTTGCCAAATGGGAGAATTGGCTGCTTATATCAATGTAAAATGAGTTTTTTCCCGTTACACATTTTGGCTAAGGGAATCTGCATAGGATTTTGGTTTTTTTAACATTTTATAGACTAAGCAATTAATTGCTAAATCTAACTATACAATAATCGTTAATTGCAGTGTTAAGATCATAATAAACAAATGCTAAATAGGGTAAAAGGGATAAAAATGGAATGTCATTTTTCTTTTGTTACAGTAACAGTAAAAATATCAAGCAGTAGTTTATTAATGAATTGTGACAGAAATTTGTACAACTACTATTATCAATGCTCTTTGGAGCCATTTTGTCTATTATCAGACCAACTCATTCACAGATACCATACATTTTGCAAAAGCTGTCAGTGTTAATTTGGCTGTGAAAACTCGCCAGTGTGCCAGTGTGTCGGCACCTGTCAGAGTGAGAAGTTCACCACTTAGTTTAAATAGCTGCCGCATGACATCAGCCCACAGACTGAACAAAATACTCTCATCAACACTTATTTTCAACGAAAGATAAATACTAAAAAACACTGCGACAGTTGTTGTTGTGCAGGGTGTGCAGATAAGTCTGGGGTTTTAAGACAGCTTTGGATATTTGCATATTAAATCTGCCAGTGTGGATTTGCAGAGGTGTCAGTTTCATCAGTGGAAGAGGAAGAGGGCAGATGTGTAAAGAAAGCTCTTGGCCTAACGTCACCACATTTACTCCACTATTTTAGATAAATTAATGATGCTGACTTAAAAGTAGAATAATCCTCTCTGCTTGGAGCAACAGAATTATAATAAATTAATATTAAGACAACGCAAGGACAACCTTGATGTCAAGCTCCTGTGGATTTATCTACATCCCTGTGTCTGCTCGTAACGCTTTATCACTTATAATATTTCCCAGAATACTAATCCCAAGATAAATCCCAACCTTGATAAAGGCCCACTTATCACATCTATTTCATTGTGCTAATAAGAATTTACACCCAGTGGAGTCAGGGGGGTAAGCGGGCGTCCACAAAGCGTAGCTCCCATGGCGCCATTTTAATGCTACAAAGCACTCACCCGCCGTTAGCTGCCATTCATTTTGGCGCCACTTTGACAGCAAATAACTTTATATCTGAAGCATTTAAAAACTTTAGTTGTCCATGTTCATTTCTAAAGAAACACAACAATGTAAAAAGGCTCTATTGCCTTATACCTTTTGATTGTGTCATAACCAAGCGACTTGTTGTCGCATTGTCGACACATCACCGTATAGTACTGGGTAAGCTCGCAGACAGTTTGGACTTACATCAGCTGTTTAGGTTTAATTACTAACGTTAAATAGCATTTTAGTTAGCAATAATTAGACTGTGCCTATGTTATCTCCTAACATATACCTACGCTCTCCGTCTTTGCAAGAATGGGAATGATTGAGATTTCTCTTGGCACAGCTACCAGCATTGAGTCCAGAGGTGGAAGTTTGACCTGGGCACACATCCTTTCACTTAATTTTGCCCGGGGGGGCTCTCTATTATGAGCATCTCATCCTAAAGACGTCATCAAGAGAGATCTTAAGGTCTTCTCCATCAACCTGGACAACTGGGAGGCACTTGCAAGTGACAGATCCAACTGGTGCGCAGCAATTAAACACGGCAGCAGGGACTCTCAGGAGGCCTACAAGCAGTCTATAAGTCTTTCTTGGAAGAGAGACGCTCAAAACGACACTGTCCTCTGTCAAATAAAGGCTAAATGCAAAAGGAATTGTATTTTGTAAAAGAAAAGTTACACCCTGTTGACTTATACAATCAGATTAAGTCGGATATAGTCTTAGTCAGGTCTGCATGGCCTGGGTATGTATAACATATTCACTTGTATTTTAACTATTACAAATCTTAATTACTTGTACTGCATGTTTCAAGAAAATGGCTATAATCTGTGTTGGATGGCTGTGTTTTTTTGCTTGCGTGGCTTCATGTACTGAATATGGATGCTGATGTTTATCTGTTTACGTCTTGCTGCTTCCTGTCGCTCTGCATGGCTCCTTGAGAAAGCGTATTGTGTTGCACTTGCTGTCTTACTGACTTCTGTTATTCCCCCCCCCCCAATAGTCAAAACTGGGCCTTTTTCGATTTTTTTTTATCCTTTTCAATGTTTTTGCCGCTGTTTTCAGATGTTTTTGGACATGTTTGTTGCCTTTTTGAAAGTTTATTATTGACAATGTTTTCTGATTTTTTTTTTTTAACGCACTTTTTTCTAAGTTTGTATTATAAAAGTATAACAGTGATAACAATAACGTAATAATTCTAATGAACGAAAGATCCAAAGTGTCCTACAGTGTTGCAGCTTAGCTCACACCGTTTGACTGACAGGAGACACCCTGCAGATGGGACGAGATGGGAGGCAAAATCAAAAACAAAAACCACTTCAAATTCCTGCCCTTCATTCCCAAATTCTCAACAAGGCGGAAGCATTATGCAGTTTGTTCAAACAAAACATTAAAAAAAGCCTCCTACTGTTGCTTGAACTACTGAGAATACTAAGCAGACGCCTAGCTGCTTGTGCTGTGAGACAGAGAGAAAAAGAGACAAAGTGAGAGGGAGAAAGAGAGAGAGAGAGAGAGAGAGAGAGAGAGAAAGAGAGAGAGAGAGAGAGAGAGAGAGAGAGAGAGAGAGAGAGAGATAGAGTGGAAACAAGACAAAAAACAAACAGAAAGGGCTACTTAGAAGTTCAGAGGGGCTCAAAAGTTTGGGCACCCCAGGTAAAAATTTGTATTAATGTGCATAAAGAAGCTAACAAAAAGATGGAAAAATCTCCAAAAGGTACCAAATGACAAATTAGACATTCATTTAATATCTCACAAAAAGTTAGATTTTATTTCCATCATTTACACTTTCAAAATAACAGAAAACAAAAAAATGGCGTCTGCAAAAGTTTGCAGAGTTTCTAGCATGCACCCAAATCCACGGAGGATTACATCAAGACGCGTAAACTGAAGGTTTTGCCATGGCCTTCACAATCTCCTGACCTCAACATAATTGAAAATCTATGGATGGACCTTAAAAGAGCAGTGGGTGACAGACAGCCCAGACATCTCAAAGAACCGGAAGACTTTTGGAAGGAAGAATGGGCGAAGCTACCTCAAACAAGAACTGAAAGACTCTTGGCTGGCTACGAGAAGTGTTTCCAAGCTGTGATACTTGCCAAAGGGGGGTGGGCGGGGGGGTACAAGGCATTAGCTCTGCAGGGTGCCCAAACTTTTGTAGACGCCATTTTTTTGTTTTCTGTTATTTTGAAAGTGTAAATAGTGGAAGTAAAATCTAACTTTTTGTGACGTATTATACAAATGTCTAATCTGTCATTTGATGCCTTTTGGAGATTTTTCCATCTTTTCTTGGCTTCTTTATGCACATTAATACAAATTCTTACCTGGGGTGCCCAAACTTTCGAGCCCCACTGTAAAGCAAATTTTGGGAGAGAAAGAATCAGGGAATGTGAGACAAGAGAGAAACTGAAAAAATAGAGCAAGTGATGGAGGGTGGGAAAAATAAGAGAGAAAAGACAAACAGAAGGAGAGGGAAAAGGAGGGCGACAAAGTGAAAGAGAAGTACTTGCACAATGATAATGTTTCAAGGCTTAAGAGATGAAAAGCTAAGCAACTTTAAATATCCCTCTGTAGACCTAATAGACATCAAAGGGATTCAGCATTGCTTGATAATTATTCAATAAGTAGTTAGGGACAAGAACTGTTTCTTGTCAAAGTCAAAGTACTTTTATTGTCTCAGCAGAGAACTTTGATCACCAACGCAGGCTGCAATGAATCAGCAAACTGGCAGATTTTACAATGAGTACAAGTCGGTGTTTACTATATCTCATCTTCAGCAGTCTGTGACTCTTTAATATATATATATTTTATTAATATAACCCTATATCCTGAAAATGAAAATCATGTTGACACACTGCTAATTTGCTAATATGTTTTGAAAGAAACTCATGCCAAGTCGCAAAATGTTCTTACTGAGTGTAGTCTCGCATTGCCAGACCTTCCTCCACAGCACTGCGAAGGAGGGTCTGGCTACTCCACACAGCATTCTGGGATGGGAGAAAAACGTGCTCTGGTTTATTGGCATTTCTCTAAACCAATCACAATCGTCTTGGCCGGTGCTGAGAGCCGGATGGAGCCACGGGGCAGCCGCAAAATAGCCTTGAGAAGGAACTTGTTTTGGTGGAACATGTGTACGTTCAAAAGTTGTTTCGGTCGTACAACAGAAAACTCAGATTGGACAGATAGTCTAGATAGCTGTCTGGATGTCCCCTGCAGAGATCTGAGGAGCAGGTAACATAGTCCTCCGAAATCCACCGGAGTTTAGAACACCAACACAAAGGAAGAGGAAGGTGATGGACATCCAGTGAAATTTCCGGCGGCCCCTGAATCATCCCGAAAGTGGAACATCGTGGATATAGACTATACTGAGTGTAACTGAAAAACATTTACTGACAATATCTTAATTTGCTTTTGCTACAATATCGGCTTGTGGCAACTAATGCACAATGAATGTTTCCACAGTAATCAGCATTGGACTAAATCTTAACTGATCCTTAAAATCTACGGAATTTTGTAGGCTTAAAACAACAGACATCAAAGGACATATTCAGCTCTGATTTAAAGGTTGTTATTTTCATACTTTGAACCGTTCAATAAATACAGTTAGAACAACAGCGGTTCTTTTTCTAAAGGTGTAAAGAACAAAGGACTAGGATCCCCACCTCGGGCTGCAACATGACTAATAAATGTCAGATTGCTCACTTAAAGATTAATTACACCAAACTGAGCTCTCTTTCGAGGTAACTTTTCATTTGAAGCTTAAGTCAAAGTGGGATTATAATGCCTCTGAAAAGGAATTCAAGGCCTCATGAAATGTGGATCAAATAATCTACTATGCAAATATAATTGTTTGTATATTTAAAGGCTTTTGCATTTTACCGGTGAAGTGATGAATGTTTGCTGCCTCTGGGCCTCTCGCTATTATTAACGAGTTAAGCGGGGCAAAACAGAACATTTTGAAACATAAATCTATATTAAAATGTCACCACAGTACACATTAATGCATGTATCAGGGGGATTCTCTTCGGTCTTGGTTGACTGCCGAGCTGTACAGTTTTAGCAACGTGTATTTAAATTCACTGGTGTTTCTCTTTAACAAAGTACGCCTCTAGTCTTTTCCCTAAATTTGCTTTATAAACAGCCTGAAAAAGGACATTAAAAATCATGATTTAAAATAACCTTCTCTAAACATGAAGGTACGAGGGTGGGCTGACGCAGTGCAGAGCAAAAATTGGATTTGAGAGCTGAAAATGAACCGCATCGGATATTGAGGCTGTCATCCATTCTGCATGTCTAAACTGCAGTCACGGGCGCCTGGGCAGCTCAGCTGGTAGAGCAGGCGCCCATTTATAGAGGTTTACTCCTCATCGCAGAGGCCGCAGGTTCACCTCCGCCCTGCGCCCATTGCTGCATGTCACCCCCCCCCTCTCTCCCCTTTCATGTCTTCATCTAACCTAGGCCCATCTTTAAAAATCTCAATCTTTAAAAAACTGAAGCCTCATTGTGGACCCTTCGGCTTTTAGTTCTTATTAAAAAAAAACTATTCCTAAATTATATTGAAAAAGGAATATGATATTTGGTGCCGACATGTATCTTTCTGCACATACTTGGCTAAATAATGACAGTAACAGTGGTTGTGACAGATCACAAGCCAGGTACATTACATCTTTTCTATTGCAGTCGTTTCAAACCAGTTTTCAAGTAGTTTAAGACAAAGCTTGAGAATGATTTAGTGTGAACATGTACAATAAATCCCAAAAATACAAAAGAAGTAATCTTCTTAAAAAAATAAAATAAAATCATAGATAGGTGCTCACATCTTTTTTCTTTTTTGCTATCAGTGTCATTTTATCATCTTGGCATATGACAGCCAAACATAGCTTCATGATGGCTGATTGTTGATGGATTCTGTGATTGGATGCTTCATCACCAATTCAATAACAGTGGTGGTGATAGAAGGCAAAGGCCCCGTATTAAGTCAGTTATTTTTTTCTTACAGCTTGCAATGCTTATATGTTGAGATATTATCTTTATTCCAGAAGTTGTTAACCATTTTAAGCATCACAGACACACAGAACATGTCTGGCATAGTTGAGAGCCACAAAACATGTTGAATCATTTTCAGGGTCACAGGGTGAACAAAAAGCAAAGTATAGAGCGTTCAGCCGCAGTCCGGGACAACGACTACAGGAATGTGTCCTTTATTCTCCGTGATAAGGTCGAGGACATGAATGACGTGCCAGGCTAGCGCTGCCTTGGGAATGATGGCATGGCAAACGCCTGATCTGCCTCTTTTCATCTGTCTCAAGAACATATCAGCACGGCGTATTGATCCGGTACATGAAAACAAATGGCTGCACACAAAAGCAGAGACAGAGTGTGAGAATGGTAAGGGTAGACAGAGAGAGAGAGCATAAAGGAAGAACAAAAGAGGAGAAAGGAATTGAGTGAGTTTGATAGAAGGAATGAGAACGAGAGAAATAGACCGGAGAGAGACAGAGGGCGGGATACACGTAAGAAAGATGGAAAACAAGGAAAAAGAGGCTGCAACAGAAAAATATAAGAGAATGACAGATAAGAAGATAAAAAAGGGAGAATTAGAAGGACTGGAAGCATGAATATCAATTGGCAAGCACATTTCCCTTAGCAACAAACCTGTTTGTGAGAGGGGTTCTTGCATGAGGCCCAGTGAGAGGGATTAAGAAAAGGGGTGAGAAAAAAGGACTGCAAAATAAAAGATGTGGGGGGAGCAAGAAATACAAAGGACAATATGGAGGGAGATATTTAGAGAGGGAGACAGGAGAAGAGAGCAAAAGAGGATGTAATAAAGAATATAGAACGAGACAAAAATAGAATGTAAATGGACCGTTCTCATAAAGAGCTTTTACATAGTACAGGAAGCATTCATCTGCCCATCAGATAACAGTCACTCTCGCAGCATCAGGGGCAACTCGGGGTTCAATGTCTAGCCCAAGGACACTTTGACATGTGACTGCAGGGATCGAACCTCCAACCTTCCAATTGACCAGCGACTGCTCTACCACTGAGCCAAAGCCACGCTATATAACATAGCCAAGGTTACTGTATATAAAAATAACGAGGAGAGAGTGATGTGTTTGGTGTTTTTTGCCCCCAACGTCTCCCTCCAGGCAGCGTGGCAATGGTAATATTTAGGGTTAAGGTCAGGGTTATCTGCCTGGAAGGCAACGCTGGGGGCAAAAAACACCATCGAGCAGAGAGATGGAGGCAAAGAGGATCGCAGGAAGAGAAAGTGGGAAGTAAACATGCTGAGAGATGAAACCAGGGAATTACTTTATCCCCTGATGTTATCGCTTCCAATTGGCCTCATCGTATGAATGTTTCATCTTCCAGAGTTTAATTATCATAGCTTGTTGACAGATGAGTCTAAACACAAACTCCCAACGCACCACTCCAAAGGCAATGAAACATTTGTTTACAATGACCGTGAGTGAGTGAATCATTGAGCCTGTTCTGACCTTCAGAACAGTGGAAGGGAAGCACAACAGTAAGATGTTTTTAACAATAAGTTGAAATGAACTGCGGTTATTTTCCTCACTGTTTGGTGTTACTAGATATAACTATGATTACACAGTAGGCCAAAATACACAACAACAGCTGCCTTGTGTCTCGATTGCAGAAGACATACTTCTTCTGTGTTTTCAGTGCCTCATATGTCTTAAAATGTCAATATACCGACTGAAATCACGCAACTGAATTTGAGGTGTTGAAGATACAAAGCTTTTAGGGCAGAGTCAGCGTGAAGTGGACACTAGGTTGTAGGAATAGATCAGAATGTGTAAGCTATTAGGAGTGTAGCACAAATAAGGAGTAGTGTCAAAGGTAGGTGACCACCTGCTAATAAGCCCAGGGGGACAAGTGGTATGTTTCTGAGGGACAATGTGGGACACTGCCTGGCGAAGCGGTGCACCCCCACGGGCAGACTCACTAATACTGGTTTACCCATTTCTAGCACCTTACATGGTATTTAATAACCCTATGCCCTGAACATGGTAACTGCTGATGTAAGCTCATGAATAGGCCAACCATGTGTAGTTTTTTCAAAAAGATTAATATTTGAAATCTCATACATATAATATAATTGACAGATGCACCTTCCACTTACGATTTACTTTAGCTATTTAATTTCATTTTCATTACAATTTATTCACTTAAATACATTATAATATAAAATTATAGGACTAACAGGAATTGTGGTTGACTCAACACCACAGAACAGTGAACAAAAGAGTCTTCCCAGTCTTCTTGTACCACCTTCTCTTTTTAACTGATGGTGTGGGGGGGGGCTCAGACTGCTCAGACTCGGCTCTTCTCCAGTTTTGAATGGAAAGCCCATTCCTAAAAGTCCCTTCCAGTGTCGGTTGCAGTGCCTGCGCTGTCATGACAACGAATTGGAGGGATTTAACTATTTGGCTGATTTAAATCATATTCTGTACTGGCTGATAGAGACGTTTGAAGTCAGAGAGACTAAATCCGTTCAGATCACTGATCATCTCCAGTCTGTTGTTAATTAAAATCAGCATCAGATCTCATGTAGAACACTTTGAGAGCTACAATTAAAACTAGAGACTGTGTACCAGCTGATATGTGGGTCTGATTATATTTTATTAAATCGGAATCGCACCACAGTGTTAAAGTCCCTTCCTGTTCAGGAATCGGCTGGAAACTGCCTGACTTTACCGCAGCTTTTAGTGTCACCCCCCCCCCCCCCCCCCCCCCCACCCACCACCACCACCACCACCACCCCCCCGGCTGCTGCCGCCTGCTCTCGTCTACTTTACAGGCGCAGTTCATGTCCAACGAGCCTAATGTTCGTTTGGCTGCCTGGGCTCCAAGATATAGAGCGACCAACTTTTTTTTTTTTGAGCAAGCGTTGATTGTGCGTGACACGGTCTCAATTTGCGGGACGCGTGAATTGGGCTTCAAACGCTGTGCGCGCACGCGCTACGCGGACGGGTGGTCACCCTAGTCAAAGGTAACTGTTTCACAGAAATAGATTAACTGACCACTGCAGAACAAGAAGACTATAAGAAACGCAGTTATTCTGATGGTCATTGGTCACTCATACAGAGTCGGCTCAGCTCAAGTTTGTTCACTGTTTGAATAAAGCTGCAAACGATTTGAAATCCTTGGACTCGTCATCTTTAAAGTCTTCATCATTGTCTCCTGATCTCGACCCTTTATCACTCATAGCTGTAACAAAGTGAAATGTAGACAGCTGTGCTCTAGTGTCTCAAAAAACAAAATAAGAAAAGATATTGTAAGACAGTGGCAGAGCGGGGAGGGGGTTGGCTTCTGGGGCCCCAACCCCGAATGTTTACTCCAAAAGCAATAGCTGCCATTAATGGTGCATTTTCAAATTTGAAATTGGCAGCAGTTGGATTGATGGCTGTCACCACACTCCTTTTACATGCAGAATTTATGGAAAATAATATAATAACATGCATATAACCTGACGACTACTAGACTTTTCAGGCAGAGTAATTTTGATTCTCGAATTTCTTTTTTTGAAGAATTGTGGCTGCGATATGTACTAAATGGGACATTTTATAGTTGAAAAATCAACCTGTCAGTGCTCTCTGATGGACACAAGTCTACACTAATCAAAATCACAATGTTCATCATAGTAAAATCATCAATACACAGACAGACACACACCTTCATAATCCCAGTGGTTCTTCCTGATGGAGTCGTTGTCGGAGCTGGACGGTGGCCTGGGAGGGAGGTTTGGGGCAACACTGCACACAACCGGCCCCTGCGTCTTTGGAGAGAAAACCTCGCCTCCTGACGAAATGATCTGGCTGCGTGGGCGAAGAGACCGGAACGGCGTGTGGTCGAGGTCGTTGGTGGGACCGACCAATGAGCTCATCTCTATGGGGTTCACTTCCTGGTTGTTGGCTTTGAGGCTCTTGGCCAGACTGGGCTGGAAGTAGCTGAGGGTGGGAAAAAAGGGTTTTAGTTAAATATTAATCTCAGGGGATTTCCCATGCCTTTATAAGGCCTTTAAGGACACTACGTAAGTGGAATGAATGCAAAATCAATGTGAGCATTGAAAATAATAAAAGACTACTTGTAGTTGGTCCCCAGTGGACTTCTTTAGCAAGTTTGTTCTTTATTAAGCTTCTTAAGAGTTAGTTATTTAATATCTCCTCTAGCTTTCCCAACATTTTAGACACAGATATAATAATCAAGTAGTAAGGTGATAAGGTAATAACATGGAAAGACGTAACATTTCTTGATGGAGAAAACCTAAACTCTCAGCCAAATATGTACACCTACGTCTTCCACAAACCTAGGAAATCCTTGAATATTTCTGGAGTTATTAGAGATAGAGACAGATTCCTGCCTTCTTTAGTAACTAGGCTTCTGTTTATCAATGTTTGACTTGGAAGAATTCTTGTTGTGTTGGACACACATGGATAATGATGCTGCTTCGTGTTGCTGAAAACACTAATACAGTCTGTCAGGGCGATGTGCTGGTTCTGCTGGCTTTATACATCCTTTGCCCTCTAGTGGTTAACAATCAATTCATCCAGCTTTAACTACATGTTTGGGATGTTGGAGGAGAATGGGGAAAAAATTAAGTTTCAGAAATTGGGGAGCAGATCCATTTTTAGCCTGCGGTGTTGCAAGTAAAGCAGCTTTCCAGGAGAGAAAGCTGTTTCTGACATCCCTGTACAACTAATTTAGGAAATTTGCTTTTCTGATTAAACCAAATTCTCCAGTTTGTTTTTCTTGCTGGTCGGCTACTTCCCTGTTTGATTTCCATTGGGTGTACAAAGGCTTCATAACATTATACAGTGCAGAAAGTTAAGAAAGCAGCAGGACAGTTTTTTGTTATTTGTGCTGCAGAAAAAGAGTTGTTTCAACTCTTTGTGGAAGTGACAACTACTAATGAGTCTAGTGTAGTTTTTGACTTAACATATAAGCTGGACTAATGAAATATGTCGAGGAGTTCTTAACTTCATTTTAGATAGAAATACTGCATGTGTTCTTACCCATTGGAGTCCTGGACGCAGATGGGCTTTTTCTTCTTCTGCTGTACGTAACGTTTCCTGATACAAACAAAGATGCCAACCAAGAAGAGCAATCCAAGCACGCTGACACCGATCTCCATGATTTCCATGTAGCCGATCATTGGAGATACCTGATAGATAGACAGGACAATTGTTAGAATGAGTATAAGTTAAGGTACCTATGGCTGTTAAGTGTCATTTCCCTTAACAGATACTTTCACTGAAAAAAAAAACAGTAAATAAAGTCATTATTTGTTGACCTGACTGACCAGAGGCAGCGGGTCGCAGTGGATGGAGCCGTCAGTGACTTTGCAACCAAAGCTTTCAGGACACGGATTGGGCAAACACTGATTGTCACACCTGTAAGAATGAAGGTGGATTTAGGAGATTTGGAGATGACATGAATGATCATAATTACATGCTGTAGTTTTGTAGTGTGCATGTTATTTGACAGATCCAACAGTGATGGGAATGACGGCATTATAAATAACCACATGACTCACAACGTTACTTTTTTCAGTAACAAGTAATCTAGTTGATTAGTCTTCCCATCTTAATAACGCAGTTACTGTCATTGCCCAAAAAATACGGTGCGTAACTATAATTGAAGCTGTTTTTTTTTTTCATCAACTAGATCTCTGAGCCGAGAGGCAAAGACTTTTTTTCTTACTGTTCTTCCTTGGTTAGTGGGACAAGTGCATGAATGCTAACGATTGGCCGAGGCTAAGTAAAATGTCATGGTAAGCCAATCAGAGGTAGAGTAGGGCGTGTGTTCATAAGCACGCATAGTTGGACACACAACGAACAACACAAGCAGGTCAGTCAACAAGAGACAGGTAAGGCGAGCTCAAATGAGGGGAAATAAATATCTAAAGTTCCAAAACATCTATTGTGTCAATGTATCAATCCACTATATAAACATAATTTCTACATACATGGCATCTGATTGGAGGCTAGTCTTACTTTTTTTCCACAGAAACATTAAAATAGTTTAGATTTGTGTATATTGCTTCTGTTAATAATGTTTGAGTGTCCATTTCATTATAATATTCAGATTTATCATAAATAATGTATTTTAAGTTCTGTTAAAGAGGGGTGGAGGTGGGGTCACATTTGAGCATTTAAAATGTACTAATGTTACTTTTATAATTTCTAACTGAGCAACTAATTTAGTTACTTTTGGGAAGAAGTAACTAGTAACTGTGACTAATTACTTTTTTAAAGTAACTTGCCCAACACTGTACTTCAATGTTCATCTATGTCCTCATCCTAAGATGCTGACATTTCGGATGTGGGATCATATAGCACAGCCTTATCAGCTTTATTTAATATACTTGGAGGGCCATTTCATTCACAATCAAGAGTGTTAAAGAGAAGTGAAGAGCAGCACAAAGGCTTCCACATTCTCCCGAGAGTCAATATTACATTTTACTGATGATGCTGAGAGCTTCACCGCGTCCCTCCACCTTTTAGGTCCAGGCTTGGAAAGCGACCCTGGGGACCGACTGGCAGAGCTCTGATTGCTAAGTGCTGCTGCTGCAATATTGACAAAACCTATCATTTTGTTTTACATAAATCTGCCTGGCGTTTAGTGTTACTCATTTCCCAGGTGCTGAATTCACTTGCTGTTGAGCGATGAACGTATATTCCAGCAGTTACAGAGCAAAATACTGCATCTGTTATTCTTTGTGAAGTGCCGTACGTTTCTTTGTATTGGACACCGTTTTGATGGATGATGGATGTTGTTTTGTGTGGGTGGAATTCAATCAAATTACATTTCCCTCTCAGGTGTTGCTGTCCTTTGCACAGACTGAGTTTAATGCCAAGGTAATTATCAGGCCGCGACAAAAACCTCCCGAGCATGGTAAATAACTGAGTGTTTTACAAGTCACACAGCGAACTCCTACTGCCTGCAATTAGGATCCAGCAGCGGCCATTTTTCATTAAAACCCCCACCTGGAATATGGATCGCTGTTAATTTCCGTGAGGAGCGATGCAATCCCACAGGCGGCCTTATTGAAAGGAGGGATATGCAAATTATGCTGTAATTTTGTTTGAACGTGACTATTCTCTTTGTCAGACGTTTGTGGTGTGAGGGCAATACAATTAGATGTTTGTAGGGTGATGAATAATCATGTGTTTGTGCTGGTGTTTATATTTAGTTGGACTCATAATAATACCTCTGTGTATCTAATTATGAATTTGTGTGTGTGTGTGTGTGTAATCTGTTTGACCACAATACATACTTCACTGATCAATCTTTTGCTTTATTTGATTAATCATTTAGTCTAGGAAACATCAATGGGAATGGAAACTTTAGATAGTTGGTAATTAACGTAATAGTTGACAAGTAATCAATTCATCTTTGCAGCTGAAAGCTGAGTGCTGATATGTGGGATAAATTAGGGAAAACGGGCGAGGTTGAGGTAGTTTGAATATTGTATGTGTTTTCATTAATTCATTATTTACAAATCAGGAGTCTCCTAGTTATTTGAATGTTTGTATAAGCTTTTGAAACAGCTTTTTAATGAATATTGGAGACAAAAAGGCTCCAATAAAAGCACAATAATCAAATAGTCACAGCTTCATTAGCTCATGAAGGAACACTAACATAACACACGTCCAACTACTGCATGTAAGTAAAGAATATGTTACGAAAGATTTAAAAAAAAGTGCATAAATAAAAATGTGTGTGTGTGTGTGTGTGTGTGTGTACCCTGCTTCGGGGTTGTCCAGCGAGCAGTTGCACATGTAACCCTGATCCTTGGGCACACACACCCTGCCGTGGGGACACGGTTGAGAGGCGCACGGGTTATCAGCCAGCTCGCAGCGGGCGCCTCGTGAGAGTCCGGCACAGCTGCAGCGCGGCTCTGCAGAGGAAACACAACACACCCAGACATCTGAGACAAGAGCCGCTGAGGTTTCCCCTACAGCGAGTACATAATCCCAGCCACACAGTCTTTCATATTTAAAAGGGAAAACAATGTGTTGCTGCTTTATTTATTTCTGTGCATAAGTGGTCAAAAACAGAGATTTTACTATACTTTTCAAACTGGGCGGGGGTTGAGAGAGAGTTTTTTAAATAGGGGTGGAACTACGTGGGCCGGCTACCCGCATTTTCCGATATACCGTTCCTGGGGCATGAGCTGTTTTTTATGAGTTGCCAAGACAAGAAAGTGCAGTTTAGAATTCCCTCTCCCTGCCAGTGTGCAGTGTGTTTGTTCAATGGGAAAAAAGTTGTTTACTGAGACAATTCAAAATAATACATTTTAAAGCTGTAATTGCAATATCACAATACTAGCTTGGATGCCAGCCAAACTTAGCCCCGTCCACAACACTTGAGGTCGGGAAGTTCGGTCTGGACTTGATCCTGTGTATACCTATCCCATAACCATGCTTGAACCAGAGCTGTTCTTCGTTTCACAAAAATGGCTGCCGCTGGAGAGCTGAGATGCGTAGATTCAGCGTCTGTCATAGAAAATATTGACAGCGCATTAATTTTAAAAAAGGAACGGAGAACCGTGATCGAGGAATTTGTCAATTGGAAAGATGTTTTTGCCATCCTCACAGAATTCGGCAGTTGAAACGCCCCATAATCACAACCCAAGGGAGCAGTATCAGACTCATATTCTGACTAGAATCTGAGTATGACGACGTCAGGCTAAGGCAATACCGCAAAACAGTGATTTCTTTGCTGAAAGTTAACATTTCATCGGAATCTTATCCCAGGCCCATGTCTAGGTTCAACTTTTTTGAATTATTCAGAAACGGACCCAGATGAGAGAGACAAATTGATGACAGAGAGCAAGATGGAAGGACAGATTTTAGACATTTTATGAGGACTGCATCACAGGGACTAGAGGAGGAGAACATATGAGCAACAGTATTTAAAAGGTTCTGCAGGGAGAGAAATCAGTCAGCAGCAAAGACAGACAACTTCCAACTTCTATTAATAGAAATCGTTTCACTGGTCTAAATTATCACCAGTAAACATTTTGTCAGTCGACCAGAATCAAGAAGTAAGAGCCTTTTCATAATCTGCCATTGCGGTTGTCTCAATAAACCGATGCCGAACACCGACAATCTTCATCTTCCCTCTTACCTTCTTTTACTTCAAATCCAGTTTTACTATCCTAGAAGGCAAAGTTGATGCCTCAATAAAACAGTTGGAGAGCAACTTTATAGTCTGCAGTAAAACATGAAGAAACATCCGCAGCCTCTCTTTTTGTCACCTGTTTGATTACCTTTCCTCGACCTGGAGGGAAATAATATTTAATTGTTGTTCGGCATTGCACCCCAGATGTTGTGCCTGAAGCATAGCTCAAATGAGATTTTAACTGATGATGAATTAAGTCCAGAGAAAAAGTAATACCTGACTGTAACCCTGTGTCCTGTGTCCACAATTTTCTTTTAATACTGAAGGAGAATGAGCAGTTTGGTGACCTAACAGGTAAACCCGAAATAGAAACATTTTGATAACAGCTTTAGGTTTTGTTTGTTTACATCCAAAGCACAGAGATCTATATCTCTATATCTGCAGCTTTATGTTTTTGATTCATTGGCCACCGTCTTCGAAAAAGACTATACTGCCTGCATTTGTGCTAAGATATGGCAGAGACTCAAGAAAATACTATCATTTTAAAGCTCCTGGACTTTTGGATGTAAAATTGCAGGTGTCTTCATAAACTGCTATGTGAAGTTAAGAATAAGTCAAGCCGCCAGATATCGTCTTTTGTAAAACACAATGTAAAATAAGACGCAGGAAGCCACTGAGACACCAATTTCTTATCTTCTGTGTCTTGACAAGAACTGATGCATTCGGCCAATTAGAGATAACATACAATGGCAATAAGCAGCTAGTTACATAAAGGGCTGAGAGCCTGATAAGGATTTCAGGTCAAACTAATCTTTCATGCCTTGTGCCTGACTGAGAGGGCGAACTGCAGCTTCAAGAACTTTTGAGAAACTTAAATACTTTTAACTTAATATGTTCTATTTCTTCCTTGTGAAGACGCTGACATTACAAACTTGCAGAGGATTAGCTCAGATATTTGGGCCCCAATCCCCTTTTTTAAGGATTATGCTGGTGTTATCCTTTATTCATCTCATAGTCAAGAAATCCTATAACAAGGAACAAGGGTTGTTTTAAAAAGGAGGGGGCATTGTGTAATTGTTTCGTACGGTTTTCAGCTGCGGATTAATCCACATCTGGAGATCTCATGTTTCAGTTGAGACAGCCTGGACCTTCAAGGATGAAAATATATCTATTTTTAGTCTGTCAATCACTAAACTGTTGTTCTCGTCAAAGCCAGGTAACCGTTACTGTCCATTCTTTCTGAAATACGAGGCTGGGTTGATGAGCCTCTGGTGAATAAAGAGCAGTAGCCTGACTGCAATGTTCAAAGCAAACTTGAGAACAAGAAAGTATTAAGCCATGGTTTTCACCCTTTTAGTGATGGACAGTGTTACATTGGGTGAGAGATTATTTGCTCCAAGTGAGAATGTTTGTGTGATATTGAACACTACATTTGGCTACATGCCAATGTTGATTGCAATTAAAAAGCATTTGCACAAAGCAAACCGATCCACTTTGCCATGTTGATAAGAGCATATTAAAATGAGAAAAAAAAAATAATGGGACAAAAAGAAATCAAGGCACATTTAAAATAGGTAAAAATGTGTGATTAATTGTGAGTTAACTATGACATTAACCGTGATTAAGTATTTTAATCGTTTGACAGCACTAGAAATTTCACATGAGCAATTTCTCTACTTGTGTTTTTGTTTGACCTTTTCTTACTGGTTTGAAGTGGGCCAGATCCAGCTGGGAAAAGATGAGGTCACATAGCATACGTGCACCAATCAGCATTTAACAGTATTAGAGTGAAATACTGATGACAGTTGAGGGGTTGTTTCCTCATGCTGCTGGGCCACTGCAAATCAAATTTCATCAAATCTCAACCACACAGTCAGATGAAGCACATTAAAGCTGTTTTTAAAGGTCATTTTTTGGGGCTTTTTCCCTTTATTTGATAGTGACAGGGAATAGACAAGAATAGGGAGAGAGAAAGAGAGGAGATGACAAGGCCCGGGCCGCTGCAAAGGACTACATAGGGCGAACCCTCTACTGTGTGAGTTAGAGGCCGCCCCAGTTTTCCGTAACTTTAACATTATCTTAATTTTTTCGTCATACATATTTAATGTTTCAGAGAAAATAAGTGTTCAGAGGCTTTCAGTTTGAGTCAAATGACACCTTTAGGGCACTCACCTCCGCTGGCATCCTCCTCGCAGATCCCTTCGTTCTGGCAGGGGTTGTTGTCGCAGGCTCCTGTCTTGCTGCAGCACTGGTACACCCCAAACACCCTCCTGCTCCCCGGCTTGGCCCACTCCGCTGTGTCACCCACTCTGATTGGTTCCCCATTCAGCTCCAGGCCTTCTAGGCAGCCAACGAAATCATGCGGATGCTGGTGGAGCCCCGGATCAGAGTCTTGAGTGACAGAAGCGAAGAGCAAAGCACCATGGGAGCGCAACATCCGACATGGCTCGGTCAGGGTGACGGAGGCTGTGTGCTGCTGGTCCATGATCAGTCTCAGGCCGCTGGAGTTGACCTCTAGCAGGACCCTGTGCCACCTGCCATCTGACACCGGATCTGATCGGATCAGTAAAGGAGAGGGGGAGCCGTTTCCACAGCTGTACCTGAACTGCAACTCTCCATCAGTCAGCTGAGGAAGGAAAATGAGGGTCATTTAGCAAAACACTCAAAATCTCTCAGTGGTCAGTGTGCTGACTTTATGTTTGATGTCCCACTGTCTGTGGGAAATCAAAGTTCTCGGTGCATGCGCTGGCAAAATACCTTTCCCCTATCTTCATAACAGTCAAAGCATACAAACAAAGTTCCCAATGTGGGTCAAAACTATGTGTTGTGACACTGAGGTAATAGTCTATATATTCTGGGATTGTTCAGAAATTGCTCCGTCCAAAGCTTAGCACCAGCCAACCCAATTGTGATTGGTTTAAAGAAATGCCAATAAACCAGGGCACATTTTCCTCCCATCCCGGAAGGCTGTGTGGACTAGCCAGACCCTCCTCCGCAGCCTTGTGGAGGAAGGTCTGGCCATGCAAGACTACTGTGATTACTGAGAGTAGTGTGTGGTGGCTCAAGATGAATCACTTTTCACCTTTTGTGAAACAGAATATTTATTACTTGAAGCTAATCAAACTGCGTCGTCAATGACAATATATAAATACAAACATCAATGGTTAGATTTTTTTTTCATGATTTAGAAAAAATACAGGTTTTGACGATTGAAGGATTATTGATTGGCCATTGATAAGTTAAATTCTACTGTACTTTAAATAGCAGTTGTTTGGGATTATTTTGTGTATGTGTTGTAATAATGGCTGGTTGAACACGGTCAGTGCTCAAATTCACTCCTTCGTCTGTTCCTGATAAATAAATCCCATTGATTAAAATCTGTATTTTAAAGGGAACGCAACCTATGAGACTGTTTTCAAAGTTCTTAATACTTTATAAATTATAGAGTGTGGTCTAGTGTAGTAGAGTGTGGTTTACCATTGAATCATTAATAGATTTTGTTTACATACAAGGTATAGTTCCATGTTAGCTGCGCTGTCAGACATACAGGCTTAAGTAACATATGTTGGGTGACATGGAAGCTGTAATTACAGGGCCATATATATATCTCTCTTTAAAGGTCTGTGCTAAGTGGCTCTCCATATTTGTACTTGCCATTGTGAATGAAACATGCATTTCTGTATTAAAACCCGACGCATGTGGGAAATATAACAATTAACCTATGTCTGACAGCGGGGACATTATATATATATATATGTATATATATATATTACCATATATACACACCATAAAATTATGACTAATTATGGTAGGCCTACAGTTACTGATACACTTTAAAATAAACCTTTATAATTTAAACCCCATACAAAATGAAGTCACACTTATTATTAATTAGCATTTCCGACTGTGACACTGTTGACTCTGGCACTAGCACACTAGCCGCAGGTCGGAGGAACAAGTCAATAGTTTGCTTGCTCATTGTTGGGATATCTGTCTGTGTCTCCTTCCCAAAGACGTTCACACACGCTCCATTATCTTGAGGACCCTCCCCTCTTACACATTAGACAATTACAGTGGCCATTTCCTATCCTTCTCACACTCCTGCCACAGATTGCGGATTTATTGACGCGTAAATTTGCCCCTCCAAAAGGTGGGACAAATTTAATGGTCACACATGTGCAACTGGATGTAAAATTCGGTCGCACACTCAAATTTTGATCGCAAAATACAACCATTTGGTGACAGTCTGGAGCCCTGCTGTATGGCTGCCTTCATACATGCCTTTGTTAATGGCTGTTTCTTATGTTTTATCTCTGTATTTACATTTTCTTGTATTTGAATTTGTTGTACTGTGTCTGGTATACAAATAAACAATACTTATGTACGTACTTACTTGTTTGCTTGCTTGTTTACTTACTTCAGGGTAGTTCTAATGCTAAGTTGAGTTAAAGGGAGTGGTTTGCATCTAGGTCTGGAAGACATAAAGTTATTTGTCATCCCCTGTTCAGTTGGTATTTGACATGCATCCTTGGCTTTTTTTAATGGTTATGTATCATGTCCTGGTGGTTTTTTATACTGATTTCATTGTTAAATTTGAGCAATTATTTTGTGTAATTTTTCCCCCAGAAAGATTGATTCGGTGGTTTGCAGGTCAGAAGACATTTAAAAGTCTTGGTTAACAGTAGATCGGTTTGAAAGTCAAATATTAATCATTGTTTAAACAGCTTTTAAAACTTTATGAAGTCTTTCTTTATGTTGAAATATAGTTGTTTAAATGAAACAATGTTAAGATGTTACCATGTTTTAACCTACAAATAAATGCAGCTTTTACTGTCAGCTCCACATGTTGCGGATGTTGAACATCATGCAGGGCACACACATTTATTCAACATTTCATCAACATCAGAGGGAGGCTCATAATGTTTCTGCACGCTCAGCGATCCCTTAAAACTAACAAAGCTATCTTGATGTAACCTATTAAATATACAGATGGAGTGTGTATTTTGCAAATTGCTATGCATTTATGCCCACCAACACTGAAGGCCGTGATGCATTATTGAACTGCTTAGCAATAGCTTCTTTAATTGATGCAGAATGAAAACCTTTTTCTCTATTTGCTTGGAGCTAGTATTTTTCTGCCTTCTACAAAACACTTTGGTAAAGAATGGTCATTGCTCAGCCCTCGTGCTCTATGGAGGCTGTCCTCTGGGCCACGCTGGTTTGCTTTCTATCCCTGCCAGAGGTCTCTGTAAAATTCCCTGTAGCTGGGAGGATTTATTTTGGCGGGACGGACTGGCAAAATTCTTTACATGGACGGCACAAGGGGAGGGAGATGAGGGCTGTTTTGGCTTACCATGAGAAAAGTGCTGAAGAGCGCTGGAAGAGGAACAAGTGGAAACTCGAGACAGCCAGGGCGTCTGTTGCTTGTCTTTTAATCTATTTTACATGACTTGGTGTGGCTTCTTGTGTGAGTTATGATGGGTATTGGAAGAGAGATATTCCACTTTGACGCACTGATAATTTTAATGCCGATAATCCACAGGCACAGTGTCAACTAGAACACCACAGGGACTTAAGCTCTACAGCATCAGTGCTTCATGGCTCCATAAATCACCCGCCCTGAGCGCATATGTTGCGAGCATCCTGCAGGGAGCTTTAATACTGCTGGGCAAACATTAATAAGCAACGGCTGCTACACGCATAGTCTGCTAGCATGTGTACACACTCACGCAGTCCTTTCATCGGGGGCATGCAGCAGGCAGCACTTCACCTCTGCAGTCATAAAAGCTTCACCGAGCTCGCTAGTTTGTTGTACAACATAATAAAATCTGGTACCATAAGAGTAGCTTCTGCAATTTTATTTACATGCAAATTTTAAGATTTATAGTAGGAACTTATATCTGAAAAAACTGTTAGCTTTAAAGAGACTCATTTATTATGTGCTCTAGCTTTTCTAACAATTAAGAATTGAAAACAGCCTTTTCTTAAAGGAAGAACCCTTAAACCTTCCGCTAAATATGCGTTTCCCCACACCTATGCAAAACCCTGGCTATGTATACTCTATCTAGACACTGAGCACTGTCCTCCGCGTAGCTAAGATAAAAGCCTGGACTATAAATCAATCAACTTGAGTTACTGCAGCGTGCATGATGGATTGCGATGAGTGTTGCTCCAATGATTCCACACCAGCGTGGACCTCCATCTTTGTTCACCGCCCGGTCTTTAAGCTCGCTGTCAGTTCTGAGCAGTCCCTTCTGATCAAGGATGGTAATTACCTTCCACTGTCGCCTTGACTTCTTCTGCTCGGCTCGCCACAGCGGCTTTCCATTCAACCGCTACAATTTCCATTTCAAAGACTTAGAGCAACAGATATGCAGATTTAAAAAGTAGCAGGAGTAAGTAGGTCTGATCTCTAATGTGTTCTTTTATTAAAAGACTTGGTTCTGGACGGAGCACACTGTTGAGAAGCCACTGGGATTCATGGGAGCCCATTTGCTAAAAGGGAATTTAGTGCACAAAAGGGTCTTGTTTCTCCAGGAAGTGTCTCTCAAGTAATCACAAACCGCAGGTGAGGGACTTCTCTGATGACCACCTTAAGAAATTCCTTTTCAAGCCATTTCTGCTCAGGAAGAATCAGGCAGAGACACAATCTTGCATGCATGAGTCAAGAACCAAAACCCAGGAGGTTGACTCTCTGGAAAGACTGAACGCTGCTTTTGAATTATCCAAGAATCAAAATTATTGAATATTCCACCCGGATGCACAGGGATATCACACAGATGACAAGCGCCCACAAGGGGAAGCAACCTGTTTTATTTCAAATACATATCTCGGCTTTTTTGTTTATCTGTAGAGAATTATTCATGTATCCCGAATACTACAACAATTCAACATTCTCTTTCAACGTGCCATTTTAACATTGTGCACAGTACTAGTGCTGCTCGGAGATGAATCTTCCTTTCCCTCGTTGATTCCAAAAAGCAAGTCAATAAATCTTGAAGACACATTTTTCATTAGGACTCCTGCAGGAGTCTAACTGGTTCCTTCTGTTTGCATTTTGATGGAAAAGGTGACGGAAGACGTGCCCGCGTTCAGAGCAACCAGTCGTCACAACTCATGTTAAAAAGGACACTGATGAGCTGGCAACGCAGGAAAAAATAGAAAATTATAAACCAGACATGAAATCGCCAGCTTCCTAATTCAATGTAGAACTTTAAATATGTGCCCATGTGTTACCAAGGCCTCTGAGAGTCAATCAGACATTTAGCACACAAACAATCTGCCATGCAGAAATAAAGAAAGGGCATAATGCTTGAACATGATCATCTGCTGGATTTGGCAAGAGAGAACTAGCGGGTTTACCACGGATATTTTATAAAAAATAAGGTATTAATAAAATCACCATCTCAATACCAAACTCTCTCGGTCTCATGATGTCTTTTCCTGTCAGCAGAGAGGATATAAAAAAGGCCTGTGACACAGCTGGTATTTCACAGTGAAGAAGGGCTTGTGTTGTGAAATGTCAATGCTGCCACTATAGAACAACTTGAAATCAAGTTGATTTCAATTGCCAAGTTTCAGGGAGTCAAAAGGTGCCATGTGATGCTGACAGTGTCGACCCAGATACACGGCAGAGAGTTCTGCTTTTCTGGGATCTGTGTTTGCAGTAAATACACAAAAGGACAAACTGAGATTAGACAGAAATTCAAGACGAACGGCTCACCAGATACCAGAAAATTTAAAAGGAAAACAATCTGACACTGTGCTGATAACATGACTGCTGGCACAAAGTTTCAAACAAATACTGACATTTAAGATGCTATCAGTCTGCACAGTGAAGTAGAACATCCAATAATCTTTTTTTGTTATTCTGAACTGGAAACATTTTGAATTTTAAAGATTAGCTTGACGACGGCGGCGGCGATCCCCAGTGAGATCTCCCGTAGATGAAATCAGCAGCTCTCAGGTTTGATCATTCCGATAGAAAATAAGGTCATTTTTACACCTAACTTGTTTGGTCGGTTTAACACAAACCATGGAGCGTTTTGATTGGATAGTCCGGATTTGTTTGATGGGAACGCTCATCCGAACTCTGGTGCAGAACAACCAACTCTGGTCCACTTGAAAACGGTGGTCTTGGTTCCAAGTGAACTAGAGTTGGGTTCACTAGGGGGCGCTTTCACACCGGTCTTGTTAAGTTTGGTTGAATCGAACTAGAGATTTTTTGGGCAGGTGAGAACGCCACAATAGAACTCTGGTGCATACCAAAAGCGGACCAAACAAGTGTACCGACACCTGCTTGAAGAGGTGGCATCACAGAATTAGAAAAAGATTTAATCTCTTCACAGCAGCAATAAAAAAAAAATTACCTACCAGTTCATGGGAGAATAAAACTAATATTTAAACTTCCTTCAAAGGAATATTAATAATAATGTCTCCATGTCTCTTGTGAACAGAACACACACGGACACACGTGTCTTTTCTGTACTGGTTTTTCCTTGAACCAGTTTTGAACTTGATGCTGCAGTGTTGCTAAGAGCCAGCACATACTAATGGAAACATACCACCAGCAACAGAACATTGTAATGAGTTGACACTGCGAGCTAATATGTATAAATTCTGTTTTCACTGCTAACTTTTTATCCTTCAGCACTAAATGGACTCCTACAAAGTATAAGTACCTCAAAAAAGTACAAAAGTAAATGTACTTTGTTACAGTTTATCACTGGATTGGCTTCACCAGCCACGTGTCGTATAAATACTGTGTATTGTGAACATGCTACAACAGAACAGCTGTAGGATGACAGAACCAAATAAACCATGCTGTAGCAGAATGAACATCTGGCACTAACAAAGAGACTGCATCTGCTTATAAAGATCAGTGCTTTAGGAAATCACACAAAAGAGTACATCTGCCACGAATAGGTCCCAAATAAATCCTTTTTTCTGTCTGCACTCAGACATAAATACCTGTAAAGTTCCCCAGTCCTTGGTGCTGTTGGTGGACACAATGAGGCCTTTCTCCTGGAATGTCTTAAATCGCAATGACAGTTTGAAGTCCTGGTTGTCCTCATCCATCCCGTGAAGATACTTCAGGTAGGATTTACCATTGAACTTGACTGCAGACTCTGAAACATAAATACAAACCGATAGTGAGCAAACACAGCAGCCTGTGTGCAGAAGTTGTAGACAAAACACGTAAAAAATGTGATGAAGCACTGTGTGACTCAGAGTTATAACTCTAGCCAATCGCAGCAGCATGACAGAAAGACACGGAACTCCAACAGTGTGGCTTTCATACCTGTGGATGATCTGTGAGCTTGCTGTTATGACCTCATGATTTAATAAATACACAATAATTTACACAACAATATGTGAAAAGTCAGAGTTTTGGGACAGAAATAGAGTTCCGTTTTAACATCGGACCAAACTGTAGTCTAACACAAGAATTTTAAGATTCTTGGCCATGATTTGATAGGACAGCTTAGACATGACAGGGGAGAGAGAAGGAGAATGAGATGCAGCAAAGGGCCGCAGGTTGGAACCGAACGCGCAGCCCATATGGTGAGGACTAAGCCTCTTTATGTGGGCGCATGCTCTACCCAGAGGCCCAGTCCGACTTCTTTTAAAATAGGCATCGCACCCCACAGTCTCTTAAAGGTGCTCCAAGCGATGCCACGCACGTTTTAGTCTAGAACATTTGTTGTCACATAGAGAAAACATCTGCTCACTACCTGCTAGCTGCCTGTCCCTAAACCACACTGTAAAAAACATCTGCTCACTACCTGCTAGCTGCCTGTCCCTAGAACACACTGTAAAAAACATCTACTCACTACCTGCTAGCTGCCTGTCCCTAGAACACACTGTAAAAAACATCTGCTCACTACCTGCTAGCTGCCTGTCCCTAGAACACACTGTAAAAAACATCTGCTCACTACCTGCTAGCTGCCTGTCCCTAGAGGAGGAGGAGGAGGGAGGGGCAAGCCAGTCTTGTTTTGTTTGAAAATACTTCTAACTGTACTTCTAACTTCTATACGTCGTATATAACATATATTATACACAGTATGTGTTTTTTTTAATTTACATATGTAGGGTTGCAAGATGTTTCTTTCTCCTTTGCAATAGGGTGAATATCACCTGTTACTCATTAAACTAGTAGCTCCTTAACTCTCCAACTTTCCATCCTTTAAATGAAGTAGATATCTCCATCCCTGCGAGTCTGAATCAAAAGTAAGATGCGAAAAACTTTAGAGCACCTTTAAGCCTGAAGGGGTATCCGATATCGTCAATATATAGCTTTTTTAGACATTCAGTAGCTCTTCCATGAGTGAAGAAGATTCCAAACAAGCTGATAATGAAAGCATATCCTAAAGAGACCATAGGTGTCTCTTATTCTGTAATCACACCACTTATCCTGACAGGAATGCTGGCACAAACGACTGAGGAGGATCCGACAAGGGGGGGCTGCTGCTCGGCGGTTTACCATGTGCTGTCACCTGGGATAGAAGCAAACAGAGGTCCAGCATTCACACTAAACATGGTCTGAGTGATTACTCCCTCAGATCACTGTGTTTCAACAGGTATGAGGAAGATGGCTCTTTGATCTCTGGCAGCAACAGATACAAGTCTTCTTCAAAAAGCGAGAATTTAATCTGATGGAAGATGGGTCTTTATGCTTGGAAAGTCCACAAGCACTGAGCAGAAAGTTACAGAACAAACTTTCTTCTTCTATTTCTAACTGTTAAGAAAACCAGAGACAGTGTTTACTCAGCTCATCCTCAACCCACAACTGACATCTCAGAGTCTAGGCCTGGCACCATGAAAACTTTTCAAAAGCAGCCCACTTTAACTGCAGATATTTCCAAGCAGGCCTTGAGTGGATGTGGTGGTGTGTTCACACATTAATAATCCTCACGCAGTCAGTAAACACCCTCAAACCCTTGACTTGAGTTTTCTGTTGATTGTCATTATTGTCCACAACGCACAGAGGAAATGGAGAAGCTACACAGCAGCCCAATATTTAAATGAGTTGCAGATGGTGACAGTACAGATCCATAAATCTCCTTTGTGTTAACATTGTATCTCCGAATTGATTTTCTAAATACATTTTTTAAATAAATAATATATTGTTTTTATTTAGCTTTGAACATTTTAACAGGCCACTTTCCTGCATGTGATTTGACTGTGATTTTTTTCCATTTGGATTTAATCAGATTTCTCCGACTCGGTTTTCCTCAGTTACACCTTCATGTGCATGTACACCTTTGCATAGTTTATCTATAAAAGGTTCGTCATTTGAATGTCAGGATAATGTAATTTATATAAATACAGATGAAGATAAAGGCACACACACGCCCACATACACACACACACACACACACACACACACACATACACACACACACACACACACACACACACACACATACCGTTACAGGGACAGACACTCTCCCATGTGTGTCGTGGGGTGATGTAACCGGCTCTGGCGGTGGTGAAATGGCTCAGTCTTTCATGGGTTAGTCGCACGGCGTTCCTGCAGCCTCGCGGCGGACAGCCGGTACCAAGACAACCGTTGTGTCTCACCCTGAGGATGCTGAGGCCCAGAGAGTCCTCGATGTCTGATATCACACCTACATCAAAGAGATCAGGTTTTCAGAGGGCACATTTCAAAGAGACTTTTCATCTCACAGGGATTACTTCACTCACTTTGTGTCCAAAGTAATGGATGCCAAAACGTACTCTATATTGAAGAAATGCACCTTATATTCATTGTTCTGTATTTTAGCCCAGCTGATATCTTTGGAATGAGGTGCAATTATTCAAAAGCTAATTAGTGATGTGTTCATGGGCTCAGTTTGCAAAGATGTTGAACTGCAATGTCATAGTTTTAAATCTGGAACTTTATGTAGTGTCTTTTCCCAAATCGACACCAGCCACGGCATGTCAATTTTATATATATCATTTTTAACTTTACATGTGTAGGGTTGCAAGATGTTAATATTCATGTTTCTTTCTCCTTTGCAATGGGGTGAAATAACACATGAGACTTATTAAACTAGTAGCTCCTTAACTCTCCAACTTTCCATCCTTTAAAGAAGTCGATTTCTGCAGATTCCCTGCAAGTCTGAATCAAAACATACAAAAAATATTTAAAAAAAACCTTATATGACTCTAGATTTGTAATGCTAACTTTTTTTCTCATTTATTCAAAATGTACTGTATATTATATATCCTCCATATCGTGCAGTGCTCATGCCCTGAATCAGTTCATTGTGAACTTTTCACGCCATGGCTTAACATCTACCTCAGTGTTTCTCAAATGGGGGTACGTGTACCCCTAGGGGTACTTTGGAGGACTGCAGGGGGTACGTGAGATATTTAACAAAAATGTTGGATAGTTACAATACATTGTTCCTCTTTATGAAGACTTTTTTTTCCTACCAAAAATGTGACATTTGCGTTGCCTTATTTGGACCTATTCTTGCCTTCCTTCCTTCTATCTTCCCTTTTACAAGTTTTTCTGACTGTTTTTGAATTTTTTGATACTATTCTTGCCGGACATCCTTCTTTCTTTCTAACATCTTTCTCAAAGGTTTTGTCTTTTTCACAGTTTTTTTCTTCTTTTCTCATTAGCATTTAAATGTTTTTTTTAGTTACAATGCTGTTGTCTAACAAATATGTTGCTGACAGCGTTGTATTGTTCCTCTTTCTATAGACTTTTTTTCCTACCAAAAATGATTAGCGCTGGTCAGGGGGTACTTGGCTTAAAGAAACAATTCAAAAGGGGTACATTATTGAAAACAGTTTGAGAACCATTGATCTATCTTGTGTTAATTGATTACCTGCGAGTCTGTTGGTTGGCAGAGACTGGACGAGTCCACTCTGAGGCCTCCAGATGAGCAGGGCTTCCAGGACCTGGGCGTCGGGTAGCTGCTGCAGGCTGGCCATGTAGAGCTCATGTCTGGGTAAACCCAGAGCTTGTCCAAGGCTGCGCTGCAGGCCTTTCCAGTGGTCGCCCAGAAACTCCTCCGGGGACAGCCCGAGCAGCTGCAGCGTCAGGCCCGAGTCCAGTGCCCGCTGGTCGGCCGCCCACACGTGAACTCTGACCCCGGTCCAGACGCTGAACTTCCCGTCGGTCACGCTGACGTTGAGGGAGTAGGAGCCCTCCTTCAGGTTTTCATCAGCCCAGATTTTGCCATCGGTGTGGTCAACGGAGAACCTCCCCCCATCTGGGTGTTCTGACACTAAGTTGTAGGTCAGGACGTCGTGCAGGTCCTGGTCCGAGGCGTGGAGCCGGCCGATCACCCGGTTGGCAAACAGACCACTGGAGGTGGTGATGAAGACCTCCAAAGGCACTACGGAGGGAGGATACTTGCTCTGCTCGGTGACATTGATGTTGACCACACAGATGGAGGAGAGGGGAGGGTGGCCGCTGTCTGTCACCTGATTGGTGCATGAAGATAACATAGCACAACGATTAGACCTCTGGGAAATCACTGCTCTCTGTCTGCACATAAAACTACAACCGGTTTGTTTTTGTATGAATGAATTAGAGCTGCAAAGATTTATTGATTTATCAATTAGTTGCCAACTATTGACTTAATTGCCAACTATTTTGATAATTGATTCAAGTTTGAGTCGTTTTTGTAATGAAAAAAAGTTGATTTCTCGGTCAGCTTGTTAAATGTGAATATTTTCTAGTTTCTTCACTCCTCTATGACAGTAAACTGAATATCTTTGAGTTGTGGATTAAACAAGACATTTAACAACTTGGTCATCTTGGACTTCAGAAAACATTTTTTTTTACCATTTGCTGATATTTCAACAACTAATTGATTAATTGTAATCAAAATTCAAGGCAGCTTTATTTGTTTAGCGCATTTTAGCAACAGGGCAATTCAAAGTGCTTTACAGAACATTAAAGAGCAGTTAATAACAATTAAAAATACAAAAGCATATAAAATATGAGATTTTAGGACCCTAATATGGGATAATGTATTAGCCTCCACCCGCAATCTTCCTTACTTCCTAATTCTCTTTTTATAATTATATAGATTGTCATACAGTTTCAACAATGCAACTTCAGTATAAGAAATTAACAATTATTTAAAGAAAGGCAACATCAAAAAGAGAGGTCTCCAGCCTTGATTTAAAAGAACTGAGTTGCGGCGGATCTTCAGTTTTCTGGGAGTTTGTTCCAGATATGTGAAGCATAAAAACTGAACACTGCTTCTTCCTTTGATTAATTCACAATGAAAAGAATCGTTTGTTGCAGCCCTAGAATTAATGAATACATGTCTATGACCGAATGAGATCCAACTTGTTAATTAGTCAGCTTTAGAAACTTTGTTAACATTTAGACGGAGCCATGTTTGCTGTTTTCCAGTCTCTAGTCTTAGTGCTTACCTAAGCTCTCCGCCAGCCAACTCCAACTCGATATTCATAAGCTTATTTCCCAAAATGTCAAACTCTTCCCTCCAAGGGGGACAATAGGTAATTAGCGTTGTAGGAAATAGGGAAAATGTTAGATTGGAATTATTTCTATACTTAATGAACAGTTTCCCTCCCATGACATTTTAAATGCTGCGTATCTGGATTACATTTACACTGACCAGCTGGACAAAAACAGTATTTAAGCATGCGAATGGTGAAAATAAGAAATGCAGTTATTGGGACTAAAATATCCTCTATCAGCAGTTTTCAATCCAAAAACATTTGACCTCAGCTACAAAACTCCATGCAATGCAATCCACTCGTATACATATTCACTGTACATGAAAAATGCTTCCTGTTCATTATCTTGAACGTCCCTGAAAGCTGTGACTCATAATAACCGTTTATTATTTTTAGTGGAAAGACATACCAGGTTAAACTTTATTAAAACCCTAATTATGGATTCAAGTTGAAACCCTTAACTTTAAGGGCCCTATCTTGCACCCGTTACAGCGCGGCATAAAGCCCGTCCAAAATATCAGTTGTCAATTTCCTGTCCACCGCCCACCTCGTTTATATAGCAAATGCACCTGCGCCCATGGGCGTGCTGCTCTTGCAGGGAGGTGTGTTCAGGTGCATTCAGGGCGTATTGCTAACCGGTAGACAGCGGAAAGTGATCGCGCCATTGACCAACAAAAACCTGGTCTATATAAGTCAATATATGTAAGTCAATAGCGCAACATTTCATTGTTATTTTAACAGCAAATTAGTAAAATGCGCCAAGCCTGGTGCACAGCACCGCACACTAGGCTTGTTACACACACATGAAGAAGACTACAAACAAAAATATGACGGTCCGCCATCATAAAAACAATGCGCCACGGTACAAATGCACCTGGCTTTTAAAGGGAATGAGAGATGATAAACTAGCAAAAGTGTATTTGACCATGCCTGAAACACACCTGCGCTTAGATTGTTAAAATAGATGTTTTAACGTTTAAAGTTGAAGTTTCTTAATAATACAACTTGATATTTTTCAATGACCACTGAGGGACAACATACACCCGTAACTATGATGGGGATGTGCAGGCGGAAACAAAATGACAAAAGGCGAACAGGTTAAGGAAGAGGGAAAAACAGGTGAGCGAGACAGGATCCAGGAGAGGAAACTTGGAGCTTGTATATTAATCAACCCTATAGACTAGGGCTCAATGGTTAATAATTATCAAATCAAAATCGCGACTAGAAAGAGTGTGATTAGTGAATAGTGTGACTAATTGAATGTGCAATATTTAGTAGAATGTTTTGGTTTAACATTCTGTATTTCTTTTTTTCTGTCTGTCATAAGATAAATGGTTCCGTATCACAGATTGTTTACAGGAATGTCCTATTTACAGTGGATTTTTCATTTATTTTGTATTACATTCTTAAACAAGTTTGTAAAAGGTGCAATATATAGATGCTGCTATTGAACTGGGGCATATCAAAAAATTCTTACATATATGCTATATGTATTTATATGTGTGTGTGTGTGTGTGTGTATATATATATATATCAATATATATATATATATATATATATATTATATAGCTATATATATATTATATATATATATATATATAAAGACAAAATGTTCTATGGTAATAAAGAGGCGTTGCTTACTTCACAGGCTGTGTATTTATGTTATAACATTATCCGGGTCACATAACATGGATATAACCAAAATATGTATCCCAGTATTCATTCAAAACTTAAAAAAAAAAAAGTAATGCATGAATAAATATTTTTAGATTTCACTGAAAGAGACAATAATGTCAGTTAATCTCAATTAGATAGATAGATAGATATTTATTGATCCCAAAAAAAGGGAAATTACGGTAAATGAGAAATTACGGTAAATGAGCCAGTTAATTCTATGGCAAAATTTGGAATTGTTACAGCTCTACTGATCAGCGGACCATTTGTCCACTCAAAAGAGATATAACTTCACAGTGATTCCGTCTGTAATCATGGAGGTTTCCCAGCCTCTCACCTGTATCTTGAGCTGGTGATGGGGTTTGACCTTCTTTCGGAGTGGGGCAGAGAGCGACAGCAGGCCACCCTGGTCGACGTGGAAACGGCGGTCCTCGTTGCCGCTGACGATGTGGATGGAGAAAGGCGGGCCGTTCCTGGGCGTGTCTTTGTCCGTCACCACCAGCTGGAGGATGCCGCTGCCGATGGACTCGCCCTCCTGCAGGAGACCGGGTGCATGAGTTCCCCTTTTGTGTTCAACTTCAATTATTTTACTTCATTTTATTTCCAGTTTAAAGCGGCGGCCCTGCGATAAACCCAACCTTCATGAAGATGATAATGTAAAGTTATTTTTGTATACAAAGACGGACAATTGAAAACAGATCTTAACCTTGTGTTATTATTGGGTACATATCATGTTCATGAATCCAAATTTCCAAAATACAAACCATTCTTTAAGGCATTACTATTTGACTACAACTCCTTGATTGAGTCTCTGAAATGCTGTAAAGGGGAAAAATGTATGTCAGTATGTGTATGAAGGTATTTTCCATAGCATTTGTTTACATTCTTCCAATCATATCAGTATGCTATGAAAATTCACTTTAACAAAAGCAAACAATCCCATTTTGTTGCCTCATTAAAGTTTTATCAGCACCGTTGAATATTGTGGTTTTCAAATTCTTCACTTTTGGTGCATTCAAGGACACTCCGACACAAGAGATTCAAGAGTAATCTGCTTGAGCGCCCAAATTCATTCATCACGCAGCATTTGAATGTTTTATCTTTTAGATCTCACTTTCCAACAACTTGGCTCATCAGTACTTAATACTTTAGGGTAGCTCACTGTATCAAAAGTTACCGTATCAACTTTGGTTCCACAGCACAGTAACTTTAACTAAAAACATAATAAAGTCCTTAAATTGTTCACAGTGATGGATTACCAACCTTAAAAGAAAGTCTGTGTGTGTTTTCAAAGCCTGCTGACACTAATACGATGAAGGTGGGTTATCAATCTAAAAATCTTACAGCTTCCTTTGGGAGATTTGGCAATTTGGAGTTAATGGGCTAAAACACGCAACTCCGGTGTGGTCTTTTCAAATTTCAATTAGAGCCTGCATCTCAAAACACGAAGAATGGCTTCATCAGAGTGTGAGGAATACACAAGAAGTTACTTACAGACTGAGTCAGGGTTATGAGTTTGACTCCCTGTGCAGGTCGGTATTTTAAGTCAGGGTAATGAGTAGGGCTGAATGATATTGTGTTTTAGGATCGACATCGCGATGTGCGCAGGTGCGATAGTCACATCGCAGGACGTTGTAATGTTGACGCAAATCCTTTTTTTTGCTGCTTGATAGAAAAGGAAACTTCCACCGTTCTCCTTTTACATGATTATAACCGGCCGACCCTTCCCCTTTAAGACAGGTAGCCATGTGGAGAACGTGTGTATGTGACGTTAGTCCAAAGGGGTTCATTGTTGTGTTGGAAGTGAGGCTCTCCGTGTGTAGATAAGTACCGTTTGCAGCAGCTGCAACTGACACAGTGATGAGCATAGTTTTCGATGGGTAGCTAGTCAGTGAAGCTACAGCAGTCAGTGTTTTATGTTCCCTGCAAATACGAACAAAATCCCCTGATTAATGCAACATAATCCCAACCTCTCCCGGCCATTTCCCCCTCCAGAAAACTGCTACCAGCCAGGCTAAAGCTAATATAGTTAGCCTAAAGAAACAAGGCGTCCGTCTGTCAACTAACGTTATGGTCGGAGCCACTGGAAACGTAACACTAATCTACTACAGAAGTCTGTGTCTGATCTAACCTCATTTCCACTGATTTAATTGTTCTTGGATACACACAGTTTGTTGCTGGTGCACTTGAATTTATCAAACTAACAAGCTGACCCCGCTAGTCCACCACAACCTGAAATTTAGAGAAAGCAACATGCAGTCACTGTCATTCACGTTAGCCTGGATTGATTATTATATGAATACAATGGAGTCATGCTAGTCAACCAGCGTATTTCTTCCTGATGTCCCTCTCCAAAACCACTTCAGAAGAGTAACGTTAGTCACAGCGCTGACTTCCTCTGGTGTTAAAGCATTAAAGTTCAACAAAGAATGGTTCACAATAAAAAAAGATCCTTTTTAATTTTTTTCATCTATGTAGATGCACTCCCCTACAAAATCCCCGCAGTAGTCGAGAATGATTTAATATTTCCAAACAGAGCTATTTATGACGTCTTTTAAAAATTACTTTTTCTTTTTTCATATTGCAATCTATATCGCAGGGGAAAATTAATGTCGCAATGTAAGGTTTTTCCAATACCGTGCAAGCCTAGTAATGAGTTTGATTCCCTGTGCAGCTTGGTAGTTTACAGAGTGAGTCAGAGTAATGAGTGTGCTTCCCTGTGCACGTCAGTGGTTTAAGCAAGGGATGCTGGGAGCGATTTACCTTCCCACCCCAAGATAGTGTGCTTCTCTTCACCACAGTATCACCCCGGTTCCAAAGTTCCTCGTAAGGAATGAATTGGTCTTTTGCAGTTGTTAAGCTGTATAGACCACGCACACTGATTTAGGGTGCTCATGGGTAATTGTGAGCACTGACAGGCAAAATGTACAGTGGGGCGAGCACATGGGGAGGATGAATGTCCAATAAAGATAAAAAGAGAATTTCAGGGTGAAGTGTGATGAGATTTCACTGAGCTAGATTCGTCTCTATGGGTTTCACACAGGGTGAAAAAGGAAATCCACTTACAGAAAGACAAAGTAGGGTAATCGTTAAAGAGTGGCTGGTTCAGTGAGTTACGCAATGTAACACACCTGGCAACTAGGTCTTTAGAAAAACACATTTAAAAACATATGTTTTTGTTTGTACAATAATCAGGTGGCCAGAGGCAGAATTTGTACGTACTGCAGCTTTAAAGAACTATATTTTAATATGAACTACGCTATATGTTGGAATCATCATTAAAATACTGTTGAAACAAAGGCCAAATGTCACAGAGATTTACTTTTCCAACAAAGTTAGTCGAGACATCTAGACGTCTTTTGACCTGCGAATCAATGTTTCTCCAAAATTCTAAACATCATTTTCTAAATCACCTTCCTCAACAGAAAAGTAGCAGATGCTGTTGAATTTGGGAGTGATACAAGCTCACATGGATTATTCATCTCTCGCTGTTTAGCATTCCGAAGTGAAGACAAACTTCAGTCAGCATTTCCAAGACGAGCAGTAAACCAACACAGATGCAACAACGTGATTCATCTGCTGCTTTTAGTCAAACACTCAGGGCCAGATGTACTAACCCACTGCAGGCGTGTATGTTTCGCAACATGCGCGTAAAAGCATGGCGAGGTGTGTACGACATGCCGCACTGAGGTAAAAGGGAACTGAAAATGGCAAACAGCGCTTTTCCAAGGGAAAAAGGTCAAAGGGAAATTGGGAGTTTTACATAAAGAGATGGGAGGGGAAGCGTAAAGTGCGCCTAATGTATTCATTTCGTGACAGCGCGCATTTATTTTGTGGTGAAAATGATCCCCCTCTTAAGAGCAGGTGTAAACCAGCTGCAAGCGGGTTTCCTCGCATACGCCTCCTGGTGAAATGGCAGCAGTTATCAGAGCAAGGCGAAGACATAGGTCAAGGAGACGAGCTGAAAGGATTTTCGCCATAAAGATTTTTCAGCTGAGTGAACACAAACTCATTAGGCATTGCAGATTAAGCCGCCATGCAATATTACATTTACTGAAATAAATCAAACATGACATTGAATCTCCGACTCAGCGTACACATTCCCTTCCAGCAGTTGTTAAACTCCTCGCTACATTACAAACACTGGCATCAGGATCATTTCAAACTTAGTACTTAACGGTCCCATGACATGGTGCTCTTTGGATGATTTATATAGACCTCAGTGGTCCCCTTATACTGTGTCTGAAGTCTGTTTCCTAGAATTCAGCCTTGGTGCAGAATTCCAGCCACTAGAGCCAGTCCCACAATCAGCTTTCCTTAGTATGTGCCATTTCTGAGTCTGTAGCTTTTGAGGACAGGGGGGGAGGCTGGGGGTGTGGCCTTGACCAATTGCCACTTTACTCGTATATAGGCCATGATGTCTCTCTCTCATGGGTGGGCCAAATTCTCTGGGCTGGCCAAGCAGAGAAAGGGGAGGTAACCTTGCTCCTTATGACCTCATAAGGGGCAAGATTCCAGATTGGCCCAACATAAGCTGATGTATCACAGCGTGCCCTTTCAGCGGGTGGGCCATGGCGCTGATAACACTCTGTTATCGTACGTACATCTGGCCCTCAGAGCGCCAACTCTTCACTGCAACAGATGTGCCAGTCATATTAAAAAGTTGTCCAACAGTGACAAATAACATGCAATGTCTACGGGAGAGACAACGCCTCCACTGCTGCTGATTGGCAACACCTGCGTGACTGAAAGAAGTCTGTGATAGTTCTGCTGCCAGGGGCATGAACGCACACGTATGAAAACACAAATTTGTACTTACAGGCATGTTGGCAACTACTTTACAATGAAGACGTGGAGCGGCACAAGCTTTTTACACACATAAAAGTGCAGGTGAAAGTTGTTCACTCAAGCAAACTTAACCCTGTAATTAGAGGTTTTAGGTGAAAGGGTGGAATTGATGTCCTGCAACCAACATACACTGAAAGACACACACACACACACACACACACACACACACACACACACACACACACACACACACACACACACACACACACACACCACACAACACACACACCACACACACATCATGACAGCCGATCTTCCTGCCTCTTTGATCTCCACAAGGCTCAGAAACTGCTTTGGGAGTAGCACACAGTTTTAATGAGGTCTGGGCACCACAGCTCCGATACAGCAACACTCACAGGTCAGCATATTTCTCGCTGGACTGCGCTGGAGATGGATTTATAATGACCACAGAAAGATATGGTGAGAGAAAATGACAGAACTTCAGAGATTTTTCTCTAACTATCTTCAATCAGTACCTTAGGCAGCCAAGAGGAATGTTATATTGGTTTTTCAGGAGAATACCTTAAAACTTGCAAACTTTTTTAAGTCACTGACCTAACATGAAAATAAATATTAAGTTCATCAAATATCAAAGTAAATAGATATTAGCGTCCCCCCTGGGACGCTAATGAGCAGGCAGTTCTTTTCTTTTGCTTTCTGGGTAACTTTCTTTTTCTTAACCTTCATAAGGTCAGCGTTTGTCTACTGCAGGCAGCGTGGAGCCAGATTCTTTTTGTTTTAACTGCTCCAGGCTGTGAACGTGGTTGGTTGCTTAACACAAAACCAAAGCTGTTTTTCACAACCAGAATACATTGCAATGAGTCTTTTAGACTTGGCTATGGTGTCCAGCAGGGATCAAATAAATTATGAAAACAGTGTTGAGGGCAAAAAAAAGCCAACTCCTAATAGAGTATTTAGTAATCTAGGGGTATTTCCCTACCCAGTACCTCCAGAGACAATTTTGCTTTTTGGCTATGTGTTCACTGGGTCCCGGTACACCAGCCTGAACCTCCATTTCAACAATGAATGAAATAATACGTAGGGCTTACGTACTGTTGAGCCAATGAGCAGCCAACGGGAGCTGGGTGCAGGGCGACTCCATCACCATGAACAATTTTAATGTACTGTCAGACTATACTCAAGAGTCTGCTCTAATTTTCAATTTTGCGATTTGGGACAACTGCTTGGATTTTGGACTGTCCCAAAATATTTCGGGACGTCTGGTCACCCTAACTCCTAATTAATGGAGGCTACACATTTAGTGCATGCACATACAAACTCAAACTGGGTGAACCTATTTTTGTTTACAGTTTTAACTTGTGAATAAAGCACCCTGCTCTATGTGATGGAAATAGAAGGGAAATAAGATGTTATCAGATAAATCAAAGATTTTGTAAGACGTGTAGCACCGTGGCAACACAAACGTCCAAGGTCCAAAATTTGCACCATCTACTAGCCAAATGCTGATAAAATATGCATGTAGGTGGTAGATTTGCTTCACTCACCAGCTAAAAACCAATGGTTAACCATTGAGTGGCTGGTCCAAAAACATTCACTTCAGGGGTGTAACAATATTAAAATTTAACCTCATGGTTAAAGTGACTATAATGATCACAGATTTTGGTATCCTCACGGTATTTAAAAAAAAAAAGTGCCTTTATCAGCAACTTTTTTCCTGCAAGTTCTGCAGACAGGAGAACTATCTTCAATCATCTGTCCTTCGGCAGTCTTATAATAACCAAAATATGCCCACGTTCCAGAGTTAGTCCTCTTGGAAGGCTGATGAATGTCCTGAGCGCTGTCATTCAAACTTAAAAAAACGCACGTTGCGGGCTACACAGTGCACCTGCGCGGCACTTTCAGGAGACTCAGATAAAGCTGGGAAGGATTAAACACTGATTTCCACACCGTGGTAATCAACCAGGATAATAATGATATTTTAAATGAAATTGGTTGATTATCATCAACATTCTTATTGTGGTTTACCGTTACACTGGTAATCGTTACATCCCTCATTCACTTGCCTTTAGGCTGGTGGACAAAAAAATTCATTTTGGATCCTGCATCCGCCCTGTTGAGCAGACGTGTTGGAGATTTTGTGGCTGTCATACCTGCAGCACTAGACTGTGGTTGACCTGGGAGAAGACAGGCGGGTTGTCGTTGACATCGCTGACAGTGATGGTGATGAGGACCGCCGAGGACAGGGGAGGATCACCTTCATCTGCTGCCTGCACCGTCAGAGAGTAATGAGGGATCTGGAGAGGAAATAGAGGAAATGTTCTGTACTCTTTTTTACATTTGTGTCATTTTCTTTCTGAGTTGTTTAACCTTTATGTCATGTGTTCAAAACATTCATCTTTATATCTGCCTTTTTTAGTTGTTTGTTACAACGTCTTTGACCGAGAAACATACTGACCTCTTCTCTGTCCAGCGCAGTGCGGACTGAGATTTCTCCGCTACGAGGGTGAATAGAGAACTGCTGCCCAGCGTCTCCGCTCACTATGGAGTAACGCAGCAGATTGTTGATGGGACCGTCTTGATCAGTTGCTGTAACCTGGACGTAAAGAAAGGGAGGAGAGGAAAGGTGAGGAGAGGAGAGGAATAATACGTCTCCCTTCCTTGTTTCTGAGCTAGGTCAGAGGTCAGGTAGAAGTCAGCCAAAAACTCCACACACTAAACTGGTAGCACCCAACAAAGCAACAACAATGTCTAACAATAATGCATTAAAGTCAGAGGTCACGGTTATCTACAGCACTTCTCTATGGGGACCCCATGGTCTAAAAAAACACTCCAAGTCCCCACTTGAATGCCCCGATGGTAGATAGAACATGACAAAGTGCCAATGTGTTGATAAAGTACCCTTCAAGTGAAGAAAACAAAGTAAAGTGCTTTCTACTGCGTCCTTACAATAAAGACAATGTGTTAAATGTGTTAAAAATGAGTGTCATTCCAGTGGAAAAAATGTGATAAAGTGCCCTCTAGGGTGTCACACCAGTAGATAAAAAGTGAAAAAGTTCCTTGCATGGTGTTCTTCTAGTGTAGAAAATGTGATAAGGTGCCCTCTAGGGTGTCATTTCAGTGGAGAAAATGTGATAAGGTGCCCTCTAGGGTGTCATTTCAGTGGAGAAAATGTGATAAGGTGCCCACTATGGTGTCATTTCAGTGGAGGAAATGTGATAAAGTGCCCTCTATGGTGTCCTACTGGTGAAAATGTGATTGAGTGGCCTGACTGGTGTCATTCCAGTGGAAAAAAATGTAAAGTGCCCTCTAAAGGGTCCTTCCAGTGAAGCAAACAAGATAAAGCCCCCTAGGGTGTCCTTCCAGAGAAGAATACAAAGTAAAGTGCTATCTAGGTTGTCCGTTCAGTGGAAAAATGTGATAAAGTACTTTCTTGATTTTTTGTTCTTTTGTTTTATTGGTGCTGGTAAATGGGGGGTCCGGAGGGATGTGTTCATGTGATGAATTGCATATTTTGTATACCACTTAAATACCGCCGTAAATGAATAAAAATGGTTAATCATAAAGGAAATGTGATTAAGTGCCCTCTAGGGTCA